>NW_018020633.1:171932-275379 GCF_002006095.1 Pseudomyrmex gracilis
AAAAAAAAAAAAAAAAAAAAAAAAAATCAACAGTCTCGGTGGCGCGAGAGTGCCGCTTCTGTATCTGCTTTCACGTGGAAATCGTTTCGACGATTAAAAACCCTCTCTTTTATCCGGTGTTTCACCGCGGGTTTACGCGCCCGTAGAGCGCACCTGACGGGAAGCGTATTACCGCTCGGGTGTCAGGATTCGAAATAATTTCGCATTTTTGATGGGACGCGCTCGCCCCCGCTACGATAAAAATTTATTATCTTGCCCTGTGCGCGGATGCGCGTATGCGCAAGGTATTGAACCGACGACGACATCTGGCTCTCGTCGAGTATATATTCTGAAAACTTATTCTCGACTTCCTCTCTTAGTATATAAAACTCAAGTGTATCGTCCACTTTTGTATTCTGTCGAAATGTTACAGCGATATCGCATAATTCAGGAATATACAATATCGTCTGCACGACCAAAGTTCGATTTTGCAATTCTATCCGCAGAGTCGTTCGGATATCTGACGCACAAATTGGTTGCAGGTCACCGGTTCCACAGTCAGGGCATTTCTCTTTGAATTTTACCGTCATGTGACGCGCGTAGCAATGTGTTATTTTACACCGCCAGTTGAAATAATTGTCGAGTGTGTAATGTGAAAAAAAAAAAAAAAAAAAATACAATATAGAGCAAAAGTTTCCGTTTTTCGCGAAAGAACGCGTTAAATGCGAAGGCGCGGGAACACACAACACGACGTTCGCGCAAAAGACAAACTTGAAACGTTTTCATTGATCTCTCGCGGTTGAGCGGACAGATGCGGGCTGCGGCTTTCGCCACGCTGCGTTTACTCCCAATTCATTTTCCGGGGGCCGCAACAATCGACAGAAGTGTCAGGGCGATGCCGTCGATAGGAAGAAAATCGAACGCGGACCCGATAAAGTTCCGCGAAACGCTTTCTTAATGTGAAGATACAGCGCCTGCTGGAAGTTATATCGGTGACCAGTTGGAAGTAAACTCAAACCCCTTTTTCACGAGTCGCCGCAGTAATACCGGCACCTCCGTATCCCATTTTCAACCTCCCTCGTGGCCGTCATTTCCACCCCTCGCGCAACAACTATGCCACTTGTGCCGGCCGTTCTTGTCCGCCGAGAATGTAATTCCGCGGCGTGACCCGCCACAAAATAGAAATAACGACGATGCTGCGTAATTCCGCGACACGCCTAGTTCAATACGTGACACGAAGAAGAGGGAAAGTGGAAAAGAATAAAAGATATGAGAGAAGTGCACAATTGACATCGTGAAAGTAGTGAAAGGGGAAGAGGGAGAGAGATGACGCGAGGAGGTAGGTGTGGACGGTACGGAGTAAACATCGGTGAGGAAAAACAGATACGGACGAACTATGTTGTGGAATAATCATTCGAGGCACGTTTCGTCGATGGATTCGCATGGATGACTCGAATCCTGTAATTACCTGTCCGATACAAAATCGATGTCAAAGAAAGACTGGCAGAAGAGAGAGAAAACGTGATCGAAAACGCGACCGGACTGGAAGGGACGGGATGGGTGGACCTCTCTGGCGCGTGTAGGGAAAACAGAGGGATGGCGCTGCGATTTATTATTCCGACACTCGTGCTCGCAGCGTTTACGATCCACCATATTTCTTGCTGCGAAGATTACCGAAGTGTTGGATTCGAAAGATTGATAGCGCTAAGTGTTGTCCGACGAAAACAGAAGAGCCACGTGATGTTCCCGATACACGAGCTACGGGCAATACCGTGTGTTTTGTGCGGCGGTTAATTACTCGATAAAACTCACGTTGGGTATCTCGATGTTCGTTGCTTTGATTGCGCTGCGCGATAGCGGTGTCAATATTTCACGGGTTATGTATTACATTCGAATATTCATATATATATATATATATATATATATCGAGCACACATTCGCATATACTCTAATATTCGAATTGTGTGTACACACATTACACGTACGTGTACACATGTTGCATACTTGAAATTTAACAAAAGATCGCACTTGTACGTTATTGTAAACAAAAATCTGCGAGTTACATTGAACCAAATCAAACACATCAACGTTACAAAACACTTTATATAAATGAAGATGAAACAAGGAATAGTAAACCGTATATAAAATTGTTTACTCTCCGAATCTCATCTCGGGCTTTGTTTTTTTTCGCGGATTTACAAAGGCACCTGAAAATAAACTGGTGAAAATGCAGTTGAAAAACAATATCGTAATGCATCAACGAATCGATAAAATGAATTTAAAATATACGAGCGGATCGAGTAACCGTTGGATGTACAATTTCAATGTATATTTCCTGAAGCAATGATCCTGGGAAAAGTACACGCTATAGAAAACTTTTTTCCAAAGTTTTAAAACGAATTTCACAACCAATTTAACCTCGCTCTTTCTTCTACTGATACGGTTCTATCTAACATCGGGAGTTGCGCGCGTGTGATCGATATATAGTCCCGTCTGTTTTAATTTCAAAAATTATGCGAAAAAGATTGAGATATTAATAGAATATTAATTTATAGAAAACAATTTTTGTTTTTATTACGGTAGAATTTATCTCAATTGATTATGACTTTTACGGTCATTCTCTCGGTGACATGACTCGTGACTAAAATACATGTGTATGTGTGAACATTTTGACACGTATTATTTAAAGGATTTTAATAGCAATATATATTAGCGATAATATATATTAGGTAGAAAGTTCGATATGTATAATCAGAAAGACAGAATGGGATAATCAGTGCATGGTAATTTGCTTTGAGTAATTTTCAGAGAATATTATAGCGCAGTTTACGCTTTTACATCAATGTGTGTATCTCATATAATAAATATAGGATTGTTCATATGAAATCAAATATCTCTCGGGCAATCGGGAAACAGAGAATTAATCGATATTCGATATTTTATTCTTTATTGCAATATAATTCTCTGTTCAGTTTGTGTAAATGAATGGCCAATTTATGCGTTTATTTATACGTAAAATTTATTATTGTACGACAAATTTCTTTATATACAGTAATTTACACGCAATTACAGGAAGGCTGACGACATATTTTCTCAGAGAATCCGCGTACTCGAAGTGTTTTACTTGCTTCCTTACTCTGTGAAACTAAATATCGCATGTACAAAATGTTGCTTAAGTCTGCCGCGAACGGTGCATGAACTTCTTGCATCTTCCTACAAGGTTTAATAACAGCTTGCCAGAGCCGCGCTACGAAGTCAGGAGACAGAGCACTGAAAATCACCGTAGTTGTAGTTGCAATGACATGTTTGCCACGAGCAAATATCCTAGAAGTCCTCGGTGTGTCGTTATGTCGAAGGATTCTGTTGGGATATGGCGTAAAAGGGAAGTAAAGCCAAGCGGTGGCGGCGGTGCCGACCTTTACTTCGTGACACTCGAAAGTCAGCTGAATATTGTAACGCGTACAATGTGCAAAAATGCGAAATATTTGCAGAATATTTCTCCACAAAAAAGTTACCGTGTAAAGTTTAAAATTACGCGATAATACGTAACCGAAGATACTTTTTCCGAAGCAATTTCAGAAAGAAACGTAAAGCAGTTCAAATAGAAAAGTGCTTCTTATTATCCGTTACTCATTTTACATATCGGAAAATATCGCGAATACGCGGAAACAGTTTTGCGCTTGTTAAATTACAATAGTTTGAACAAAATATGAATATATGTATTTATTCATATTAAAAGAAATATTCTCAAACATTAATCAAACCTTAATTTTACAATAGATACATGTTTCTTTTTTCTCTCTTTTTTTCATAAAATATTACATATATTAGAAAAAAATTCGCAAGATATGTACGATCCAATTACCAAGTGTGATAAATACTACTACCGTCTAATTCTGACAATGCTACGTTCACATCTCTCATGCGAAGTTCTCTCTTGCGCGACTCGGCAGCGAGGCGCGAAACGAGCGGCAAATCATTTGCGTGACAGTCGAGATAGATTCAGAAATTAAAAAATCACTAGTACCCCGTTGCGCACGCGGAGGATAAAACCGTTAATTATCCCCGGCCCATTATCTCAACGGTAAAGTCGCACGCGTTCCGCGGCACGGCCGCTTCCGTTTCCGACTTTTATTTACGAGGCTGCCCATGCGACAGACAGAAAAACGGGCTATCGCAAAAACGAGTCCTTCATACGAGCTAATTCGCGCACTTTTCCTTCGGCGCTATATCCCCCGAATTTTCCCCTTTATTGCTGTAGCAAACAATGCAGCGGCGATTAAAGCGGCGAGCTGTACGCAAGTCCGCGATATATATATGTATATATATATATGCGATGAACATAACGCGTACACGATCGAAGGGAGATTAAATGTTCATGACAAAAACCCGACGAGCTTTTTACGCGCTTCTCTACCACCGTTTCATGATTATTTATAGCACAAATGTATTGTGCAATAAACGACATTGGCGAAATTAAAAACTGACAAGACCTCTTTGATAGATTATCGGCAAATTGCACAGTGTTTGTTTAACCAAGGTCTCTGTTAAACAAGTTCGATTAGAATGTTTACACATTTAGTTTGAAAAACCGAATGTGTATTGCTGTCTTGGAGTATTTGGATAATATGAAAAATAGTGCTCGAACACATATATTTTATATACCGATCTATCTCGGTGAGAAAAATCATATCTTTATATATACGTTGTTTGGAAAATATTGGCAATAATGAAAAGTGTTTTGCGAGATACATTGTGCTGATAAAACGTTGCAAAATCTTATACGTCAGATAATTGGATTCGACAACCGCGTCAAATGTTTCCGATCTGTCTCCCAGACGGAGGTCCATCCCCCTTTGCGGAATCTATTAAGAAATGGAAATGATCGACGTCGTTCGCCGACGATTCGCCATTTCCTCAAGAAATTAGAAAGAGAACTTTCGAGAGTTCCGGCACTCCAATAGAAAATGCGACAAGACCGAGCGATGCTCGACAAAAGGATGTTTGAGAATGCCCGGAGAATTCTTTTCGTCGTCGGTTTCGTCGTCACCGCGAAAAATGAAAAAATCGTTCCCGAGAAAGTAATTCTTTATGCGCGCGTTTGAAAGTTTATGTGATTTAAACGCCATATGTGACACACACAGAATTTTATCAAATATATATGTTGCGTATACTTGTGTGTGCGCGCGCGCCCACCGTGCGGAAATGCGCGAAAAAATGTAAAAAGTTTTAACATGGATTTATGACACGAAGCGGCGATAAGAGGATAACCGTGTGCCTGTGTAGAGTTGCGTTGTGCGTCGTCAAAATATAAATCGTTCAGCTCGAAATAACATACGCTTAACACACTGTTGTAATGACAGGGCGTAACGATTAAAATTTCCATCTGGAAGCAGTAGATCACGATTATCGCACAACCGATTCTCGATTGCATCTTTTCACAAACACGCATAGCGCGCCGATTGGATCACAAATCACGCATCAAATACGCGCCGTTCGTTAATCATCGATCACGCAAAGTGCGCTTTTTTTATCTATCACGCGAATTGCATTTATTACATAGATCGTTCTTCCAAAACTGTCTGCGATGTAATTGAAAAATAGTGAATACAATAGATAAATGGTTGATAGCTACATCTCTGAGGGTATAATATTTTACGCCATATATGACCATTTGTATTGAAATTGATATTCTTTCCATCCATGTGCGCCAACAAAAATTTTATTGAGTTGATTTTGCGCGTTCGATAAAATGTTGTAAGTGTTTAGTGTTGTATTTTCTGCACGTGCGGGAGATATTGCAAAAATAAAACGATAGATAGATTTTCACATTATGTTGGAAAACTAATTAGAGTTAATCTTGTTGATCTTTTTACGATGTATAGAGAATATGTAGTTTGTTTGAAGTTCGCATCGTTCGTTTATATACCGCTTATTTAAACATTATCGTCGGATCGCATAGCTAGTGTATCAAAAAAAAAAAGAGAGAGAGAGAGAGAGAGAGAGAGAGAGAGAGAGAGAGAGAGAGAGAGAGAGNGAGAGAGAGAGAGAGAGAGAGAGAGAGAGAGAGAGAGAGAGAGAGAGAGAGAGAGAATCAGTGATGTCACAGACTGTCGAAAGATTACAGGACCAGTGTGCCAGCAAGCGACAAAAATGCCCCAAAGCAGATTACAACCCCCGGCAGTACTGATGGTAGCATATTCCACTTGCGCCTGTATACGAAAAGCATCGTATGTGTGCGTTCACTGCTCGCGCGAGTTAACTGCTATTTGCACGCGAGATCACAAGCGTGTGTGCGTTCAATATTGTTGCACGTATCGGAGGAGGGTATGACAGACCCGCACGTGATTGTGTAGAAATATACACGTAAGTGTGTGTGTGTGTGTGTATGTGCGTGTACGTATCGAACGCGCAAGAGAGTATGTGCTTGGATCTCTCTATATCACGAATACGTGTGTGTATATGTACACATGTGAGACACGAGGCACGAGAAGCGAGCAAAGTGGACTGTGACGTGAGATCATATAGGTGTACGTCAGTGGAAAATCTGGTGGGCCAAGAAGCGTAAAGGTAATCGTCCTGGAATTAAGCAGCCCGTAAGGGATTAAGGTGCATATATAGTCAGGCTGCTCTTGTACGGTATCGTGCGCTGCTCGTGCAACGCTTCTCAACCATTGAGGACGCTCGGCTATATAAAGCTGTATCTTAGCCTAGTGGAACGAAAAAGAAGAGAGTAACAAGAGTTTTGTTAGCATTTTCTTGCGACGTCGCTTTGTACGTGGGTACGAAAATTTAATACACAACTCGCTGAATCAGACTCTGAAATTTAAAGCAATTTACGATTAAACTTTTATATGTATCTCGATTTGTTTGTCGGGAGAATACTCTCTAATGAAATATTGTTGTCGGATTTTTGCTTATGTACAAAATATATTGCACACATCTGCATGTGGGAATTGAAAGATGTTGAAAGACAAATGTTTATCGGTATGAATAGTTACGGTGAAAATACATATATGTCTAAATATACAATGAAAAAAAAAAAAAAAAGAGACAACAGCTCAATGCGAGTGAAAGACAGCCGAAGACAATTTTTCACGTGGATAGTTCGGTGTTTGGAGAGCTTTGTGTCAATTCCTGAAATAAAAGAGTTCGCGGGAATGGACGTAGGATTTTCGAATTGTTGGAGCGTGGATATAGAGACAGCGTCATTTACTTCGTCTGTAACTGAACCCACACGTATATACAACGCATCGTTCTTCAATAAAATACTCTCTAGCAAGCGAGCGAAAAGTTGAAAAGTCGGGTTCAAAAAAAGGAGACTAGAAAAATACGCGGAAAATTTCGTACGGTTCTCTATAAACAGAAATATACGATAGTGATGTTGCGTATTATTATAGTTGCGTGTCTTCGCAAAAATATTACGAACCGCTTTTCTAACGGTAAATAACAACAAGCGTTTATTGCAAAAATCAGAAGCAGAGTATTTAAATTCTACAATTGGTGAATAAATTAATAGAACAGTTTCATTAGGACATATTACATGCACGTGGAAACGGCCGTGTACAAAAGTTTTCTTTATTTCGGCGAACAATAGAAATCTCGCTGTTTCGCGACGGCCCCGGCAAAAGGAAATAATTGAGTTTTGCACTTCTTTTTCTTCTCGCGCGGCAACCATTTTGCCGTTCTTTATCGTTCATTTTTTATTGCGTTGCCCTTCTCTCCTTTATGCGGTACACTTAGTCTTGTACTTTCGTCGGAGATAATGCCACGTTGCCGGAAGGTAATTTTCAAGATAAGATTCTCGAACATTGTTTAACGTTTCACGTACAAACAACACTTTATCGCGGCAGCAGAAAGTACTTCAAAATGCTGCATTTAATGTTTATGACTGCAGTAACTTGCATTACACCCTAGGACATTTTCATTTTATGATTACCGTCTATTTTTTCTCTCGCGTCATCTGCTTGCGACGCAGATTCTTAGCGTTCAATAAGAACGACAATTTAATAGTAAATTTACTACTGGCTAGTCCGGAGAAAACGGATTTTATCGATTGCGTGACGCGCGCATTGTGCGTGGCGAACTTTGACTTTGTCTGTGAAAGTTATTGACTTGGAAACCGACCCTTTAGCTGTGTGAGAGCTTTCCTGTGTGCGCGCGTAACATGTCGCACAATCGCAAAAGCACTTACCTACACGCGTGGTTTCGCACACGCAACATAAAAGAGAGACGTCGCAGAGGCGAGACGCGCATTGGAAACGTTATACGTCTTTGAGCAGACGCGCGTCCCACAAATTTCGGTTACATAGCGATATTCAAATAAACCGCGCTGGAAAATGCTTCGGAGACATAATAAGCCTCCGCCGCGAGAGAAGAATTATTTGGCACCGGCCTGGGAAATGGGAATTTTCACGGTTTTTTTTTTTTTTTTGCCGAACTTCAAACATTCCGCTGCTCCTCTCGATGTATATGGGCGAGATAAGAATTATGGCGCCAAAGTCTTTTCGTGAACGCGGTACTTATTCTCGGAACAGTTCTTAGTTTTAATGCGAAAACTGAGAGGAGCCGTGTTCGATCGATCGCGATAACACCTCTTTCCGCGAGAATTAACATACATCAAACGCATGCGCCAGATAAACATGAAGCCGAATTATATTTCTCCGAGTATTTCGTACTTGATTTCCCGCGCATTACCAATATTTTAAAACACAAAATTTTTAAACGTCAAACGTCAAGAACGTTAACTTAATTTATGAGATGCGGAGAAAATGGGAAATGG
Organism: Pseudomyrmex gracilis; assembly: GCF_002006095.1. Classification (NCBI taxonomy): domain Eukaryota; kingdom Metazoa; phylum Arthropoda; class Insecta; order Hymenoptera; family Formicidae; genus Pseudomyrmex; species Pseudomyrmex gracilis. The sequence continues at coordinate 180,694 of NW_018020633.1, forward strand.
CGATGGCGGGGGAGCGAGCGCCTGTGTAAAGGGTTCGCTCTCCCGTTTCGCGTAATTGCACAGTCTTGTATCGTTGAAAATTAAAGCGGACGTGGCGTCTCATCGGGGGATAGTCGAAACGAGCCTCGCGAATTGACATTAATTTTCATGGAAATGCCTGCCGTGGCCCGTGTGCGCGCAGCTACCAGTACGTTATATACACCCGAAAAAAGTGCAAATGTCGCTTACGCTCAGCGGATATACTTGTTCGTCGTAAAAATGCGGCTACCACATGCCGTGATTTGAATTTTATGTTCAACCGCTCTTGAACTTTACTCCACCGGTTAACCTACATCAGTCCCTCTAGATTACATTCGCCGAAGTGATATTTGAAATTGTACAAAAAAAAAAAGACAAATAGAAAAAGACCTATATAGCGCACGATCGTGCATATTATTGTGGAATATATTGCGTGACTGTCGCGATATAAATGGCGAGTAAATCTGAATATGAAAACGCGAGGTTTGAAAATCGCAAAGCCGAATATTCGCGAATAATAAAAGATCGATATTCCGCTACACGCGTGTTATCGATACCAAGTCAGACGGGGGATGAAACTGCTTAGAGGACAACGTCACGCGAGCCAGCGTAAGGGATGTAGCAAAGCCTTGCACCTCTAAACCAGGTAGAGCCGTCAGTCTGCGAGGCGTTTCTGGGGCTCCGGGATATTGGATTGTCCTGTAACATACCGGGACCTCTCTACATCCGCCTTTCCTCGAGCTTGACGTCGAGATTCTGAGCTTCACCTATCTACAACGTAGCCGCGACGAGATGTGACGCGACATGCGCTCGCGATCTCCCACCACCTGTGTCTCCCGTCGATCGGCAAAACGATAGTCGGCACTGTCAGATCCGGAATTGCTTTGGGAATCGCGTTCGGAGGTGCCGACGTCCATCTCCTCGCACATTTCTCTTCTTGCGACTTCTTCAAATGTTCCGCCTGCATGAAAAATTGATTTCGTTTGATGACACACGCGGAAAATATATCTACGAGATATCGCTCGCTCTTCGTAAAATTTTGTTTTTTCATAAAATGATGTATGAATTATACGAGAAAATTGGACGATTATATAGGTACATTTACGATTAAATAGATTGCACTATTTTGTCACTCGAGATTTTTTCATGAAATTTTGCTCAATTGTATGAAAATGAGTTTGTGCATATTTTTATTATTATCTAGAAAGAAAAAAACTACTACATTGCGACATCTCGAGTGACAGCCTGTCCATTTATTAAACTCGACGGTTGACACTAATCCAGACCGACACAAAAAAAAAAAAAAAAAAAAAAAAAAGATGTCGCCGGTGCCCCACTCGACGCGACGAATTAAATGGCAGTCCGAGTGCGACGGTGCAGATTGGAAAATTCGAAACGCTCACCGCACGGTGTGCACATTTTTCAACCAATATGAAATACTATCAACATGTACTACTACGTGTACAAGCGCGCGAAAAAGGGACCGATAAAAAAACATAGGGTAAATCGAATATCCAGTTCACCGAAAATGATACGCGAGTATGGTGTCGTTTTCTAGTAACCGCGCATATTTTCGCCGCGTGCTTCAGTCAGCACTTCTTTTTTTTTTCTCCCCATGAAAATTTCACCGCTAGTGCAAATATGCGCGAACTCTACGCGGTTATACATGAGAAAAGTAAGTACATAGAACTTCTAAAATATCCAGACGCGCGCATTTTTTTTCAACAAAAATATGTGGAAAGTACGTGAATACCTCGCGATGTCATTAATAACGTTAAATGTGTGGATATACATAAAATGTAATACGCGCATCTTATACACATCACGCGATTCAAAAATCAAACTCCGGTTTTACAATTGAAAACGATTGATTTCGCCGAAAATAAATTTCTGTAATAATTACTACAAACCTTCTCTCAATTATTGGTTAATGTGCGAATAATTTGATCGGATCGTTCACCTGATAATTTGCAGATGAGAGTAATTAGATTGGCATGTCGTTTGTGCTTCATCTCTCATCAACCGTTTCCAGCCTGTGGCAAATTCGCGTTGGTATGTATATCGATATCATTTACCAGTTGCATGGGTTGCGTCACAAATTGGATAGCATCCTTAATTAAATTCCGCTCATTTGTCGAAGGCGTCGCTCGTCATACGCGAGATGATTTTGACGTAAGTACGACAGATTCTCTGATTTCGCAAAAAAACATAACAAAAAACAACGTTTGCTGTTATTGATTTAAACGCGGAGAGAACATTTAAAAGCAATAATGCCGATTAATCTTCTTCATTCATGGTTTTATCAAATTTTATCACAATAAATCGGAAAAATGTGTAACCTAACTTTATCTACGTAGAAAGCAAGAGAAAGAACTTCGGACGCATTAGTCCTGCTATCTTTTGGCAAACTCACAAAGAATGAATATACATGAGTACAAAGGGTTCTTTTTAATCTCTCGCCTCAGTAATTTTTTCCACTAGAGAAACTCGTAATGGGTAATATTTTTATAACGGCGGTTTCATATGGTACGACGTCCAGTATAATTTCCCAGCAAAAAGCCTTTTTTAGTAAAAAAAACGAAAAAAAAAACGCGCTGCCGCTTGTCTTGCGTTTGTTACGGAGCGTTGAGGTAGGGGATTTATCTTTAGAGCATGAAGATGAAGCTGAATGAGAAAATTAATGGTTTCTACTAATTATATAAATGTTGTAAAAATATAACTGTCAAAGAATTTGTGTGTAAAGCTTGTATCTAAACATTTATTTAATGTTGGTAATACTCAAATGAAAGAATTTTATTTCAATCAAAGTGTGTCTTTTCTCTATAATAATATAATTTGTATCACATATTTCTGAGAACCACAAATGTGTCATGAGACTAATTCACAATTTTGATTAGTAACGTAATGATATTGCAATATTAAGATTGCATTAAATTTGTGTATGTAAACTAAATTAATATATTAATAAAATAACGCAATATGTCGATGTTCTAACAGAGTTTGTACAAATGTAAACAATATTTTACATTTACATATTATACATTGTGTAATGTAATCGCATTATCTAAAATTCTCATGTATATTATTAATCGTAATATTGTTATAGAAACGTATGTAACATATTTATGTGTGTATTATATTGTTATATAAAATTATAATATTGAAACTACAATTAATCACATGCGCAGTCGACTGACGCCCATCGGGGGTAGAAGAGAGAAAACTGCGGATAAAATTTAATGATGGATCATGCGCATCTTCTTCTTGATTTGTCGCCTGTGAGCATTTAAATTCCCCAAATCCAAACTTGTTCTACTAGGAGAGCTCAATACTTTCCTCTCGGAACACGTTTCGATTTATCCCAGGAGAGCGGAAAGCCAGGAAACTTTGGGAGAAGAAGAAAGGTGGCTGCCGCCACGTGATTCGACAAGGGGTTGAATAAAGGCGAGAGTTAGTTCTCGGAAAGCCGGAGGAGAATCTATCTATGTATCCGTATTATCCCTTAGCTGCCGACACTTCGACCAACTTTCAAGTATCGATCTACGTACCACATAGTTTGCCTTAAAATGTCTTCCCCGTCGCTCACTTTTCGCAAATCTTAGGAATCCATTTTGTGAACTAATTTCATTTGCACGATGTTCGCGAAAGCAATGTACAACAAACTTATTCTGAACACACAGTTATTATTAAATGTCAAGCGAAAAAGCGTTACTACGACAACAACAGGCGTGTGTGTTGAACTCTTGTCTCTAGATATTTAGAAAACTACCAAAATGTACAAAATATAATAACGTATAAATTTCTATTTTACTTCCCCATTCTTTTTAACCTGCGGCATTGCTATGTATCCCGGAGAGGTGTCCAGAAATATAAAATTCAGAGGATCATCCTGACAGAGAAGCGTTGTGCGTGAACAGGTAGAGCAGTCGCGCCGGTGTCGGGCTTTTCTGGATTTACGACTGGATATTATGCAGATGGTACTTGCATTAAATGCACCGACAGCGCAGTGCGCTACGAAGAGAGAAAGAGAGAGAGAGAGAGAGAGAGAGAAAGAAAAAAAAAGAAGACGCTGAAAGCTCGCGGAGAGCGAGAACTAATTGGCGGACGGCATTCTGCGCGACTAGCGGCCAAATTGTTTTCGTGTATCTGCTCTTTCGCACGAAACATTCCGGCGTGAAGAAAACGCGACGTGTTACGTATCGAACGGACGAGAATCCTATGCAAAAAGCGACAAAGCATGCAAATTTGTAAATATGGAGATTCCGAGGAGATCCCTGATGCAAATTGCCGACGCGTGGAATTATGCGCTGAACGAACGCGCTGTACAAAATTTATAAATTATTCCGATCTGCATGCGCGTTTAATTGATTTAAAAGATGGATTGTGAACCGCGGATAATAATAAAAAACAACAACTGAATCGGTATGCTAATCGTATTTGTGTTCGAATATTAAGGTTATTGCTTAACGGGCGTGATTAAGCTCGTTTCGCAGCGGGATATAAATTCCCTCTAGTAATCATCGTTAATTTTTTTACAAAGAGAGAGAGAGAGAAAGAGAGAGAGAGAGAAGTGTGTGTTGCGTGTACACTCTCTCGCAATTAGTCCACCGCGCCAGTGTGCAATTCGTCATTATGCTCATGTTATTAACTCAAACCGTACATGCCGTGAATTAAAACGAATTCGATGATATCGATAACTCAATGAGTCGACGGACGTCGTGTTTGCTGAGGTCAACAAAAACTCATTGTTCGAGTGCCTAATTATTCTACACACACACTGCGCTATTTATCCTTATCAATTGAAAACTATACCAGCAATGTTGTTGCAATTCAAAAATATTTTTATCTTTTAATTAAATCATTGTGTTCTGTATTTTTATCTTATTTCAAGAACGATAGATAGATAGGAGTGTGCAATAACATTCGTGTGAATTTATATCACGGATTTAGAGTTGCGCTGCAGGGAGTGATGGATAAGCGCACAATGATTGTACGTAAGAGAAAGAAAAACGTGACGATATTTCAATATGACAATTAATCAGTCAGAAAGGAAAGACTTAATTGGCGAGCGCATGTCAACATACAATATCGTTTCGCACGGTGCCGCTGGCTGTAAGCAACGAGCTTTTACGTATCGCATTTATAGCCGGGCACGAGCAATCCGACACGGTATCAAATACACACAGCAGCTACCGGTGCAAGGCGATTTCCGTATTTTCTGCGCGAATGCCTTCTATCGTCGTGACTTTGCGTTTCGCTGTTTTATTACGGCCGCACATTTGTACACAGACGTTACGTATAGTTATGTGCAACGTAGCACACTTATTGTTAGCGCCGGAGTTTTATCGCCTCTGGTGTTGAGATATATTTTAACCTGAAATTGTTCGCCTGATAGAAACGGCAAAACATTAATTTATTTCAGGTTTCTCGAAATAATTGCGAGCGCGTAATTTGTGAAATAGTAAATTATATTTTTAAAACATCACGTGGTTTAAATTATTTTATAAAATTTTTGGTTACAAGTGTAACTACGTTACGAAAAAATTAAAATTTAAGTAGAATTTGTAACTTTTTACAGATAAATAATATATTTATGCAAAATATACAGAAGATGTTACAATCGTAATAATTTCTCTCGATAGTGATGTTTCGAATATCGGTCGTTAAAGAAGATATCCGAGAGATTGGATCGACAATTACCCACATTGGGATGTTCGATCAGGATATTTATGGGCTTAGAAATCGCAGTAGGCCGACAAACGATCGTTACTGCCTCTCAGAGTATATTTACTGCCACCGCGATGGCGCGCCAATTGCTACCTGATGTAGTAGTCGTTTAGAATAGATTGCGAATGTTGATTTTGGTGAGGAAAATCGCTGCCATTAAGTTGATCCATTAGTTTGATGTGTTCGATTTATATTTTCAGATTATTATTAAATCGCGAATATAATTTTACGTTAATATCCTCTTAAAAATATTGCTTCAATAGAAGCAATATTTTAACAATGTTAACTTTTAAAATTTCAAGACTTTGGAAAAGTCAGCCGCATTGTGAAGCTTATAGTATCACGACCGTCTAAAAGGCACGTGCAATGACCAAACCGGATGAAACAAATATTTTCTTAGTGTGTTTGCACTCGAAGAGTGTTTGTATTCTTGGCGCAAAAGGGCCAGGCGAAAAACGGCGTGAGAAAAATGAGAGGCGTCAAGTATTCGACTTTGAGAAAAGCGCAACACTCTTCAGTAATCGTTGATCCTGAGGAACGACGAGGTTCGTCGTCGACCGAGATCAGCTCTCCCGGAAGATAATCGAACGAGAATGTTACTTTCCTCATATGTGTGTGTATACGTATATGTGTGCGTACGGTAATGTTATCGACTCCTTCTCACACCGCCCTTTCGCCCTCACCGTTCGCCACCCACATCTCGTCGAGCTCTTACTGCGTCCGAGGAGTTTCTAACCGATTGTGTACACAGTCCCGATAACGAGAAGCTCGCGCATATACAGCGCCGAACACAAAGCAAATATTGAGCCTTTATCGACCTGACCTAACGCGATCCGCCGAAGAAAATCGCTATCTAAGATAGCGCTGTAGGCGTGAGAGAGATATACGTGAACTACTTCCACGAACGCTTATCGATCGTGTACACCGTGCCCTTGTTCTACGACTAATGTACTAGATACTTCAACTTTGTCTGCACGCATGTACCACGTACATGTGTGGATACACGTAGGTATGCCATTACCGCGCACTCCTAGACTTCCCAACACGAGAGAGAGAGAGAGAGAGAGAGAGAGAGAGAGAGAGAGAGAGACGTTTCGATTAAAATTACTTCATATGTTACATAGTTTTAGTACATTATATATATTGTATATATATGTTATGTATAATATAAAATTTATAAAAAAGAAAAGTTTTTTAATAAAAAGTTATTTTGTTACGTTTAAATCTATTATGTGTGCTGTATATAGTTGCGCAATTTTTATCATTTATTGATATTTATGATCTCTTTATTGAAAAGCAATTTCTTTTCAACAGTGTTCAAGTGTTAGGGCTTAATAATATCGGCATCTGACGCAGTTGCGGATAACTTTTGATGAAGACTAATGAATTTCAGAAAGAAGAAAAGAGAATGTGTGAGAGGAGAAAGTATACCAAAGAAATATATATATATATATATACGTAATATATAAAAAAATAAAAGAGTTGCAGGCTTTAGATATCGAAAACAAGTAACGATGAAGGCGGTAATTGGATTCGATAGAGAAAATATCATTGTAATGGTTTTAATTATTATTCACCATGACACTAATGAGTTTCTCAGGCTGGTTCCTTTAATGAAAATATATTATTCTCTTGTATTCCCCATTCTGGATTATAAGCGAATATATTATATCAAATAAAGAACATTGTGCGATAGAAGAGTTACATTTATAACATTAAATTTCATCACAGCCACGTTTTCTTTTAACAAATATGTTTTATGTTTTAATAAACCGTTACTAACTTTCTGTTATTTAAACGACGGTAACAAATTTGTTTTGCACGCTGTAGCATTAGCAATCCATTGTCCGCGTACGCTAGCGGCATCATAAATTTTACGCAAGACTACAAATGAAAGTATAAAACATTAACAAGGCAAGCCGCAGTATGATCCACGTACACACATATACACACATACAAATAAATCTTTCATCCAGTTTTCAAGATAAAACAAATAGAATATGTAGTCGAAACAAGAATTAGTGTGTCGCACATTATTTTCTTTGCAGTGAAATAACAGTACGGTATGGAATTAAAGGTTTTCTCCACGTAAAAAAAAAAAACAAACAAACAAAATAAACAAAAATAACACGAAACAAACAATCTCAGTAAAAAGAGTATAATTAGAAACTATAGTCCTGCATGGAGAAAAAAAACCCATAACATCCCGTTCTCTCCTGGTGATTGTTTAAACAGTTTTGCACATAACACGCGCACGAACTGTGAGCGCAACGTTCTTTAACGATTATAAACGTTAATGAAGTGCACGGCGGAGCGACTTTTTTCCGCAGAGTAAGCTCAAATATTTTATGGCTGGAGCCCCATCTCGACATCGCTCTCTCGTTCGACTGCGCAACATTTTTGAAATTAAGGATTTATATTAGACCGGGCGTAATCGTTCCACGAAAACTAGCCAATAAAATGCATAATGAGGGGATCTTTACTTTGTTCATTTTACATCGAGAGTACTTCAAAGTGGAGAATATAAGGGAAAGTTCTCTCTCGCGTGGATAAAGAGAGATATAGTTTACCACTCCTCCAGGAAAGACGATAAGAACGGAGAATGTTACTCCGGAAGAGAAAAGATGAAAGACCAGAGGAGAGAAGTATTAGGCAGAGACTTATTGCTCTGGTAATTACTACTAATAGCCATCCCTCTGAGCAGTGAAGACGAAAGGTGGCGGCTCTATACCATACTATACTGTCCGGGGGTGCCTGAGAGAATTCCACGTTGGTAAACATCCGGACCATAAATTTTTCCAGGATTCCGTGGAATTTTCGTGCACTTTACGGGATCCTTGTCGACGTTCCACGACGCTTCATACTGCGAGGCGTTAAAGATACGGGACGGGAGAATGTTATCGTGCTGTTAGAATGATGGACCAGGGGGAAATAAGCTTCTTATGAAGAGTGAAAGAGAGTGAGAGAGAGAGAGAGAAAGAGAGAGAAAGAGAGACAAGCAGCGATAATGTTTAGAATTTTACACGTGACTCTGTCGTTTGGATTTTAATATGTCAACACACTTATATGTTTACATCGAACAACACTTGCTGTTGTTCTTGTTTTACTTACACTCGTAAGCAAGTAATCGCGCAATATTGCGGATGGCGAGGAAAAAGAGCTCGAGCCGACGTTATACACGTTGTTAGTTTCTGGATTCGCGCGGCACATATTTCGTAAAAGTCGACAATTTGCTTTGGTGCATCCACTCGTAAAACACTGTTCTCCACGTCGGTGTGAGAATCACTACGATAACGATAACTCCCGGAGGTAGCGTACAATATAGGCACGCCACATCGAATGGTCGGGGCGTGATTTATGGTCTGGTTCTATCGCATCCTTACTCCCTTACCCTCCTCGTTGTCCCTGTGCATTCAAACGGCACACGGCTTCTGTGACACGGACATAACTTGTTTCTTCCTTCAGAAGACGCATGAGCGATTTCGCGAAATTATACAAACGTGTGTGTCGCATATTTATCATTATGTTGAAAATGTGAAGCACAAAACGAAAACCTACCTCGAAACTCTGGTTTTTTTTTTTTTTTTTTTATCTATTTTTCGTCAATTCGCGGAAAATCTCAAAAACTACAAACGTATTCGCTCTTTTTTGTTTTACATTGATCGATCTTTATATCCCGTACGTTTGTTGCGAACAAAGAGAAACGACGTTTGGAGAGAATCGTTTGTCTGAATTTTCCGTCTGTTCTTGTCAAATCTGCGCGATAACAGTTGAGCAGTGGTAACAAACTCGTTGGACAGAATTGCGGGACGTAGGCGAGACATCGAATAGCTCCCTTGTGATTTACAGTCTAGCCCTATCAACGCCCCGGCCTTTCGCGCCACCCTTCATATGCTCCGCAAAGCCGGAAGACGAGCGTTTCTATGAAATAGAAACATCTTGCCGGGTTTCGCGCGGCATAAGCCAACGCTCGAGATATATTTTATGGGGCAACATTTCCTTGACGGTGGCGCCGCTGTAGAAACACCCGTTCCATACATCAGGGTTGCACTCTTGTCTGTTAGCGCAGCGACTCTCAAATGAAGGCGGCAGCGTCTTTGAAGAACGCGCGTCTCTAATTTGTAACACGAAGTAATTAACGCACACAATTGAATTAATTATTTCACCATTGTGTCTTTCATTGTGTACTTTCGCGTTAATTCAATAACACTTAGAATTTTATTTCAAGTTTTAATGCATTTCTTATTTACCTCGCCACGAACGGCATAAAAAAGATACAGCGCCGTTCACCCACCCCGATGTTGCGAGAAACTTCGATATCTTCCAGCTAGTAAAAAAAAAAAAAAACTTGGAAAGATAAAACTTGAGAGCCGCTGGCTCTCTTTCTCTCTTTTTCTCTTAATATTTCTCCTCCTCTATCGTTTCCCTCGTTTCTTCCTTTGCTCGTTCTTTCTTTTGTGCTTCTTGTCGTGTTTCATTCATTTTATACGTACCACTAGGAATCCTGACCTGCACCACTAGCGGACCCTTTAGCCCCATTTTCTCTGCGGCCAACGTCACGCATGTTCTTCATGCCCGAGGACAACGTCTGCTCGTAATAGTACTCTTCTGCTTTATGAAGATGATTACATCGCGTTGTCAAAGAAGTTTGCTGAAATTATTATGTTGCTCCGCTTCTTGTAACAAGTTGTAGATTAGTTTATAACTTACGCATGGGAATGAGGTCTCACACCTATTCATAGGTACATTGTAGACTCTCATTACACACATCTGTTTCAAGATGAAGTTCTCAATATATTTGAAACTCTCGACCTTTTTTTTTTTTACCTGATTTGAATATCTTTGCTCGTAAAATTATACGCTCGCTTATTTGTCCGCGCGTGTTGTTTTACATTGTTTGAACACGATGAGCCGCGGGCGAGTTGCGAATCAGAATACCTGTGCTTTCAGCACCTAAATTTGGCGAGCGCGGCTAAATAACATCTTCGATGCAGACAGCGTCAGTAGACGATACTGCGGGCTGCTTCAGATCGTAATATCGCTTTAATTATGTGCGCCGTATTTGCGCCGGGTCGCGTTATTAATTTCGGGTCCTCACGCCGAGAGACTTACCGTTACGACCTCGGGGGTTATGTCGGTATCCTGCGGAAACCCCCTCCCCTTCTTTAACAGAAACGACGTCGGGTATAGGAGACGTACCGTCGAAGGATGGGTATGCAACCCCCTAGGATACATGCTTGTGCACGTGCGATGCATCCGCCTGGATGCGGCACACGGCTCATCTTCCAGATGTTATTGCGCAAGCGAGTCCGCGTAGCCCTTCCTCTTGTCCTGTTATATGTAAATTATTTCGGGCGTTAAATTAAACAGGTGAGAGAGAGAGAGAGAGAGAAACAGTGTTGCCCGCGATAAGTCGGCGCGAACAAGATGCTGCTCTCGAAACATCTCTGTTTCAAGATGTTTATAGCGTCTCAAGTGTTTGAATTGGCGACGATGACGTTGATAGGGGAAACTCATTTAGAATTGTGAGAGTTTCAATTACTGCGTTTTCCGCGTGAGAGGATAAAATAGTATCCGCGGAATAGTAAATATGTATTATTTATTCTAAGAAGAACGCGTGGTATTATTAATGAGATAAGAGATAAGCTTTTCGCAAACATAACGTGAATTAAATGTACCATGCGTACATGTTCGATCTTCTTTTGGTTTGTGACATTGGTGTTTTTATTATCAGCATCTCTATTTTAATGCATAACGAACTTATCACTTTCGATCAAAGTTCGCGGTCTATTATTTTTCATTGATATAATTTTTCTTAGTTTTCTAGATAATTTGGTCGAGCGTCTCGCGGAAAATATCCCCGCGGATTGCGGTCGTCGTGAAAAATAAATAATCCCTCTACCGTCGCTTCCGTTTCTCGTTTCGTTCCGCTTTGCGGTTCACGTGTCTGTTCCACTTTTATTGCGGCAAAGCCACCTCGTGTTGCATACCCATTCTCTCGGCTCACATATCTATTTTGTTTCTTTGAAATTAGTAGATATAATTTATTTTTATATTTTAGTGTTTGTCATTAACAAGATATGTGAAGTACGTAAACTTTCTCCAATGTGCACAAAACATCCAACTAAATATTACTTATAATAAAGCAGAGAGAAGACTAAGAGCGACTAAGACCTTATGAAAACTCGTGATAGCTTTTCTCTATAAGCCAGCGCTACGTTCATGGGTGATGCACATTAACAACTACGAAACTATGTCTACGAGCGACTTGTCTAAAGTTCTTGTTGGTTTTTAAATCGACATTCGGCTAGCACCGCATCGATCTTTGCGTTTGAAAGTGTTGCGGTGCCAGCACAGCATCTTAGGAAACTCTAATAACATCTTCTTTTGTTCGAAAAAAATTTTCGGCCTTATTAACTAAACTCCAAGTGCTAGTACAGTTTTTCATATGGTTTTGGCCGATTTCTCAGTCTTCTCTCTTATAAAATCACTTAGAAGGATAGTTAACGTAACGAGCAATCGTCAGTATTTTTCTATTTGTATTTTCTAAGCATTTTACAGATTGTGCAAAGCAAGCTTAGATATATTATTTGTTACAATCTTAAATTGCGTAATATAGCTTCTTTATAATTTGCAATAGTAAAGATTATACAAAATGTGACAATAAAAACTCGTAGAATAAATAAATATATATTTCACGTAGTGTCTTTATTAAAAAAAACAATTTGACTTGTATGTATGCATCTAGTAACAATATTCTTGTGTTTTGTACAAGTAAACTACAATTAAAATTATATGTATTTACTTAATACTTGTTTTTTAATTTTCGTATTTAAAACTATATGTTTATTTCATGATTTTTCTAAAATTGAGATAAACTCGGAATTGGAATCGCTCCTGGTCCGGTCAATTGAACACGCGGAAGTAACATCTGTATATTCTTTTTAATCGCACTGTTAATTTGCGGTTTCTTCAATAGATACTTGAACAAAGCTTTGACAAATTGTCCTTGGGTCTTATACTGCTCAAAATCGAAACCTTCAGTGTCCTGAAGAATATCGGGATTCTGAGCCAGATATACAACTAGATCGTTATAAGCTATTTTTTCGTTGCGCGGCAAACTGTTAAAGTTTAACGTGTTTTGTATCATGTCGCCTAATTTTACCTCGGCCTTAACTACGTATACTTCGACCCACACCCACATGATCGGCAGAGCGCCCGCACCGCTAAAGTCTATCTTGTCTTTATAATATTTAAGTGCTTTCTGAGTTCGTTTCTCTAAACGTATGATTCCAGATAATGCATTCGTAATAATCTTATTCAACAGTTCTCCACGGGTCATTTGTGACGGTGTATTTGTTATATGTAATTTTTCCAAAACACTCGGATCGGCGAGGAACTGTTCTATTTCCTCTATCATGGAAACTTCGACATTGTTCGTGGCTGTCGGTAGAGTTTGGATCAAACTTGTTAATTCGGGTTGCCAGTGACCCGTAGTCTCGGACATCATCTTCACAAAAACGTCTTCTGACACTTGAATATTTATCGATGGCAGTTCAATAGCACGTATGTAATTATCGATCAAGAGCTTCAATTCGCGATTCTTTTGAATTATTCTTGTGGTTTGTAATTTCTGCAAAAGCGTTATTAGAAGAGCGCCTTTATTTGGATATATCAATGGGTCAAAATCTGATCCAAGTAGTTCGTTTATCTTTTCGCGTATTAAAATTAATTTGAGAGGTTGCAATACTTGTCGCAAAGGATTTCCCACTTCCAAAGTAGGCAATAAATCATCGTAAGGATTGGATGGATTTACGGATTGTAGCCATATTTTGGGATTGACAAGAGGTATAGTAATAGTATCAGGTTTGAGTTTAGTGGGTAGAGTTTCGCTAATTCCACTATAAGTAAGATCACTTGCTTTAAATGTTGAATATACGACGTTTGATGTGAATTTTTTCGATGAAATTGCGATGGGTAACAGTATAGTTGGACTGACATATTCCAAAGTACTGATATACTTTTCAATGGTAGTCGTTAATTCCGTATTCTTTTTTACTTTTGGATTACTTTTCGCTTTTATAAGTAATTCTGTCAATAGTGCTATGTTAGTGTGGAATTTGCTTACATCTACTTCTTTCAGAATCTTTTTGATATAATTCTTGCCGAACATGACAGACAGTGGTTGTAATACTTGCGTTACGATCGGCGTGTTCTCTTTTAAGATAGTTTCTAAGTTTGGAGAATGCAAAAGTTCCTTGATGCCTGGTAAAACAATTTTATCTGTCTCATCAGTTTCACTATCATCAGTCGTCGTTTTATCAGTCGCCGTTACAATTGGAACGCCAGTGTGTGTCATATGTATTGTAAGAGGCTGATCGGGTTCTACAGCCGGGGGGAACAATACTACAGTCGATGTGGTTTCTTCACTTTTTGTTTCAGTCGATATGGTTTTTTCATCTGTTGTTTCAGTCGATGTTGTTTGTTCATCTTTTGTTTCAGTAGTTCGTGCCGTCTCAGTTGTCTCCTGTGACGTTATTAATTTTCTCTTGTACGTGATAGGTTTTTGATATTCAATTGTACTTTCTTTGCTGACAACTGATTCCTTTGTAATTTGAATCTCGCTTTCTTTACTTTCTTTACTTTCTTTACTTTCTTTAGTATCTGGCTGACTTTGTGATTTTTCTTGAGATACAGTTTCTTCTGTTTCTAAACTACGTTCCTCAGAAGGCTTCTCCGAAGAAGGTTCTATCTGCTCGATTTGTTTTATGTTTGGACTACTAATTTTCTGTTTTGTAATCTTAGCAGGTAATTGCGGAATTTTGGGCACCGATACTGTTACCTGTTTTACTAAACCTTCCTGCGATAGATTTTCGGTTGTAATCTCATGATCCTCAGTTGTAGTTGATGTTATCAATTTTATTGTTGAGAAATCGATATCTGTAGTTGGTTTACTTTGAGACGTTTCCACAGCAGGACCTGCGCTGTCAATATATTTACCTACATTCCATGTAAATGCGTTTTTATTTATTTCATTTGGTTTATTTCTCTGTACTTTTGTCGGTTGTCCATTATTATTTTGTTCGATTTGTACCACTAGTGGATTTGTTTGCTCAATAGTGTAAACGTCCACATCGGTTATCGGATATGTCTGGCTTTGCACTTCATAGTGCGATGATATACTTGTTGTTGTAGTTGACTTCAAAATATATTTTACGTTTTGAAGTTTCGTAGTTAACGTCATTGGTATGCTAGATTGAATTTGTGACACCTGTTCGAAAGTGTTTATCAAACACTGTCGAGGTATCGCGCATTTGTTTTTCTCTACTGGTATTATGGTGCTTAGAAGTACCGATAGTCGCGGTTGTGAAATTATCTCAAGTTTTATGGAATCGATATTAGACGAAAGAACTGGATCTATATCAGGATTCTTCAGAGATTCAAGAAGTATCAGTATATCGATTTCGGGCGATACAAACGGCGTGAACTCTCTGACGAATTTTCTCATGATCATGGCTGGCAACAGAGCGGCGGCCGGTTGTATAATATCGACATTGGTTGATGCAACGCGAGTGTTAATTCTCGTCAGAAATGCCATCAGAAGATCCTCAGGATTTTGATAACCGTACTTGTTAAATCCTCTGAACGCTTGATCCAAGTCTGTACTTTTGTAACTGTACGTAAAGTACGATAACAAGCGATCTTTCATATGGACCGCGTCCGGACCGAATTCCTGAGGAATAATAGCTGACAGCAACAATCCTATGTCTATGTCTTGTTTAACTACATCATGCATATATTTGAAGTTCGGATTAGAATACGTTGGTTCGACGATTTTCAAGTGATTGTACACGTAAATGGCAGCGTTCTTTACAGGCATTCCGGTATTTGAATTAATAAGAATCTTGGACAAAATAGAGAAAATAAGTGTGTACGCGTCTTTGCCAACGAGATCGTTTCCAATCACATCCCAATTCATAATGTGATTGTTTGCTGTCACGTCATATAAATATCGAATGTTTTCTTCTAAAACAGGATCGTTAGCAGGATTTGGTAAATTGATTAACATTAAACCAAATAACTCCTGCGGTATAGATATGTTACTTCCCGGTGTGGGAGAAAGAAGCTTCACAAACACCGAACCAAGAGCTTTCAATGTTATATTTGAATATTTGTCGTATAATGTTAATTCTTCGGTAGTGGGAAGTTTTATCTTACCTTTAAAGATTAAGTTCATATCGATATTGGCAAGATAATTAAATGTCTCGGTTTTCGTCGGAGCCAGTAACACATTAAAGTCGATGTTACCTGCCTGTATTTCATTGATCAAGAATTTCGCTGTACACTGAAGATAAGGTGGTAGAACTTTGACCAGTCTTAAAAGTATGTGCTTCGTTTGTTGATTTATGTCCAATTTGGTCAATTGAGGTAAACCTGGTAATATGCTGAACATGCAAATTTTCTTTTTGCTGAGGAAGTCATAAAGTATATTCAATGACGTATACTGTTCTTCCGTTAATCCACCTTCACAACCGTGAAGCAGATAGGAGAAGATGTAAAATATATTATCGCGCAATGTTACTGACAGTTTCAACTTGTCTATTAAGTTTCTGTTCTTAACTTCAATTTTCTGAGTAGTCGAACTACTGGAAAATCTTTGAACCGATATTGGATGTAATGTTCGCACTGGATTTAAGGATCTTCGTACGACACCAAAATCCGACTCACTGCCAAACAAAACATCTGAAGATGTCCCACCACGTCCTTTTCTATTTTCCTTTAATAAAAAAAAAACAGCTTCTATCAGTGACTACAGATTAATAAATTACAGTATACAACAGATTAATATACATAGTTACAATATATGTAAAAAAAATTTAAAGATTCATATTGCATATTTGTGCTATCAACATTTTCCAATAGTCTTTACAATCGCGTTTTATATAGATATTTGAAATCTTTAATACTATTCGAGTAGTTATTTGATTATTTTTGAGTGATAAATTCTACTTGTGTATATTCGAATATAATAGTGCGCAATCAATGCCTGATGACAGTCAAATATTATTTTATAGATAAGAGAGAAAGCTCTTACAACTTTACTTGATTGTACAAACATTTCAGTATCTAATCTCTTGTGTATTTGCACAAACTAATAGAGAGTGATTAAAACGCTTTAATAGTTGCGTTACACTTCTTACAAAGTTTTATTAGCGATTTAAATACCACAAAGAGAAACTCACATAAGCTGCATTGGTCACAAGTGTCGTTCCAGTTAGAAGAATAAAAATAATAGTTGTTATTTTTCTCACTATCATTTTGTGTGAAAACTTTATAACTGAATCAGAAATAAAATAAAGGCTATAAAATAGATTCGTTTATGCAAATAAAATGCGTCACATTACACAATATTGCGTTAGGCTTGTATAAAGTTACTGCATCTCAGAACACACCGCGAAGACTAAACAAGTTTTAAATCGAAGACGGTGCCTTTATATGGAACAATCGAATTGCTATGGTTAGAATTATGCAGGTGCATGTACGCGACCGCCACCTGAGAGTGAGTAACTCGGCAAGAGCGCATGTTATTGCTAACTGATAATTAAATTTTACTGTTTCGTACGTCGGTATTTCCCTCTCTCTTGTTCTTCACCTTGTCGGTTTGAGTTTCATCGGGCGAGATGAAATGCGCTTATTTGATTTATTATTGTTGATATCATCTTTAAACGATTGGATATTGAATTACTATCACGACAATTTATATATGTATTAAATAAATTTATTGTTTGTGATATAAAATATCGTAGAGCTGTGTGTTACACAATTCTCAGATTGTTATTTTTGATTTATTTTTGCATAAGATTTGAGATAACATATGTTGCGTATGACTTTTTTCTCCAAATTTGATAATATACAATATATAACGCGTGATTAGAATGATGTTTGCAATAGTGAAACATATATCGAATTCTTGTGTGTGTTTTACATTCTATATACATATAAATAAAAGATAGACAGCTGAATTCGGCGCACGTTGCAACAGATTAAAAGAAATCACTGCGCGCAATTACACGGTAGGTAACACAAACATCTTATATGCGGGATGTACAATAAAAATATCGGAAATATGTGTATAGAAATACTGGATCCCTTTGTTTGAAAAATTCGTTCGCTTCAAAATACCGCGTTTTTTGGGAATTGCGACTGTATCGAATTTTCGTTGATTTTCCCGTCGAAAGCAGATTGTTTTCAACACTGTTTTGAAATTGCGGTTTTTGCACAAACATGAAAAAAGTACAGAGAGTCTTGATAAAATAATTCATACAAACTATATAAATTTACTGAGTTAAAAGTTTTTCAAGTTAAACAAAATAACTATTTAAGAACTTTGGTGTAACGTATTTACATCACTGATGAGTGGTCACAAATTTTGAAACGATAAATAAATTCAATTTATTCGAAAATAACTTCAAAAACAATGTGCGACGTTCTGTTGGTCGGCATCATTTAATGTTAAAAATACTGCTTTGTTTCTTTTGTCAGTAAGTGTATATTCTTTCTACGCCTATTTGGTTGACATGTATCAAGTTAAAATGTACACGGTACTCAAACACGTGTACATGTACATACATCGAAACGACACGGTTCGAAATGACAAGGTTTTTACGACAATGCGCACATTTGTCCTCCTACGCTCTGCGATTGAGCGGAGAGTATATTTTTACTCGGCCAATAAAATCGAAGCTGACAATCTGCTGTGGCCCCCTAACAAATGACAACAGATAACGACCGACCGAAGGGATCGCCCCGTCGTGAACGATAAGGCAGCAAGACAGTGACGAATAGGCCTTTGCGGCAGTTCCGCGAAGCTTCCGCGGTTGCAATACCATCGGTGATGCAACTGGCCAAGCCGGTCACTATCATACGCGTACCAGCGGCAATTCCGATAGACGATCCATTATCTTAAGCGGTGTCGGGCAATCGATTCACACGCGCGCGCGCTGCATCTCCCGATCAGGCGCTTTTTCAGATCCCTTTGAAACCCTTCACGTTCCCGCAACAGACTCTTCTCTTTCTATCGCTTTTATCTCTACACGTACGTAAATTTTTAGATCGATTCGTGTAAAACGCAAACGCGCGACTGCATATTGCGTCGCTATGTTACTTCCATCGCTCGTTCGCAAGGTCGACCTGTCGAGATTGGGATTGAACGACGCGCGGAGAATATACGGTAGCTCCGCGCGCGTCCGAGCTAAAAGCGCGCGCAGTTTTTTTGGAAAGGTATCGTTTTTCTCGCATTTCCGCGAAAGAATGAGTTTTATTTATTCGTGGAGATTAATGACGCTGTTTGTCGGGCGATAAAATAGCGTTGCAATACTTATCGTATTATTCCGTTTGGAAAAATAAAGATTATATATAATCAAGATTTTGTACGTAAAAAATATATATATATATATTTTTTTTTTTTTTTTTAAGCTGCTACCGCGCGCGCCGTTGCCGCTACTATTGCTGGCTACTGCCGTTATGCTTTCACCAAACTTTCGTGTCACGTTGGCAAAATTAATTGATGTATGCAACTTATTCGAATATGTGAACACATTACCGCTTTATCAAAAACTTTCTGCAAAATACGCAGAAAAATGCTGGAAAATAAAATGGATTAAAAGAAATCAAAATGCATTGCGCAGAAAAGTAGTTTTGAAGACTATAGAACATTTGTGAAAAGTTTTATGAGTTTTAAAATTGATTTGTGCAGTAGATTTGTCATATCAATCAATATCTGTCGTGACAGAAAACTGAGATTGCCACGACGATTTTAATAATCGGGTTTTCAAAAAAAAAAAAAAAATTCTCTCTGTCAATAATCAACTTTCAATATTCCGAATACAATTTTTATAACGACAGAAACAAAATATAATGCTACGTGTCAATATTAGTATCTCTATCTTTTCTCTTCTTGTCATCTTTTGCACTCTTTCAAAAATATATAGATATTTTTATCGCATGTCTCTTTAGACATATGTGTAAAAAAAAAAAAAAAAGACGACTGTTATATCTGTGAGTAGATAAAACTTTTTCACGCTATAAAACAACAAAAGAAGAAAAACATTTTTCACACAACTCCACGCCTTGCATCACAATGTGTGATATAGGTTAAAATTTATTAAAACTTCGCGTATCCTGTGATCAAACAGCGCGTTTGATTGTTTTGCGAGATTGAAGAAAAACTTCAGCTAGAATTTTTTTTCCTCTAGATATTTTTTTATCCATTTCCCGGGCATAGCAACTCCCGATTGGATGCCGTTGCCGCACTATAAATTCCGCCGCTCCCGATTGCAAGAACCGTTTTTGGAGATTACGATTGATCGACGTTTGCTGAAACTTAAGCTTTTACAATACCAAAATTCTGCGAATTTTCGCGAATGTTTTATGTTCCAATTTTTCACTCGAGGCATTTTCGTTGACCTAGATACTGGTTTTATGAAGCTCGATTAACTTTAATTCCTCGCCGGTGTATGAATTATATATGTGAACAATAAAACAAAAAACTTACGTCAACATATCTCTGAGCGCATGTGAATAATAATGATTTCGCCTCTCCTCGTTTGAAATTTTTCCACTTACAAAAACGATATAAAAAGATAATAGAAAAAAGTTACTTTCCGCATACATTATCCTCCCTGGGCAAACTCATTACAGATGCTCTACTAACATATATGCTCTTATATACACATAAAGCAATTTACTTACATATACCTACGTGTTACACAAAGTTCTTTATTACCGTTGATTAGCGTGAATAAGCGCACACCAGTTCTCATGTTATCTTTTAAGTACCGGGAAAACTAACACTCTGTGAGATTAACTACTGCAGTTCTATACCGCGCGCTGTTCGTCCTGCACCGCAATATTGTCATAGTATAAAATAAACAGACTTCACACACACACACACACACACACATTTCTCCGAAAAAGAAATACCATCGTAAATATCATCGCAATTTATTGGCGCAATACAGTTTTTATTTGCTTCTTCTGATAACACAAACTTGTTTTTTTGTCTACAGGTTGCGGAAGTATCGCACCGAAATCCACTTGGGGAAAAGTCGCCACCGTAGGTTACGCCTGTCTTGGTATCCCTCTGACTTTGATCTACCTGTCTAGCGCGGGAGGTCTCTTATCGCGATGCGCCAGAGGTGTCTTCACCCGAGCTCTATGCTGCTGCCTCTGTTCGAATTGCGGTTACTGTTGCTACGACGAGAAGCGGATGCAGGTTAGCAAGGTTGAAAAATTTAAATATTGTGTCGACGCAAAAAACTCAATTTTTTTTGCTGTTCGACAAAACTATTAATCGCAAACTGCATCAATATCTCTCCTGAGTTAAACAAACCGGATGTACGTGATGGGAAATGCATATGTCGTACCGGATTGGATAGCATCGCCTGGTACAGGATATGCACGTGTCCTGCACGGTCGATAAGGATTAATAGCTGCCGAGATATTGATTGGTTATTGTTAAAGCGCTATTCAACAAAAATTGGATCAGCCTTCGAAGCCCCTCGACACTTTCGAGAGTATACAAGAGTGTGTAAACGATATCGAGCGTTTACTCAAAAGTGTTGCGATGCAGCGAAATAAAATTGCCGCGTGTATAGAGTGATCACGTGCGTGCGCGCGCGTATCAAAGCGCAGATATGAAAAACCAAATTGTCCAGTTTAAAAAAAATTTTTTTTTTTTTCCATGCGTGCGTAGGAAAAAGAACGACGAATGAGAAAGAAGCGACAACAGGAAGAGTTGGCGCAGCAGCAGCAACAGCAATTACAATTGCAGGAGCCGTTCTATGTTCGCGCGAATGCATCGACGTTTACGAGCACCGTGGAAATTAAGGCCAGTCCGAAGGACGAGGTGTCAAGCCTCGGCTCGGGCGACCGACCCAACGTCACTATCCTCGCGCCAATCAGCATTTGTCTCGGTGCGATGCTGTGCTACATCATTGGCGGTGCATTCATTCTGCACAAATTGGATGACTGGTCATTCGTAGGTAAGTCTCACCCAAATTGAGAAGATACGCCTTCAGCGTTGCACTTTCGATGCACGTGTTATAGTTGCCGATACTTCTCCGATAAGCAGACTTCAAAGCAGACCGAGGAAATTAAAACGTGACTCTATTTTCTTTACGTCGTTACATCAAGTCGATATAAATTTTGTTAGATAACATCTGTACGTGCGGTAATATCATACGCATCTAAATAATTTATACTTATAAAGATAAAATTCGTGTCGTTTCTTTCACACATAGACGCGAGCTATTTCTGCTTCATGAGTCTGAGCACCATCGGCTTCGGCGACATGGTGCCCGGTTCTTACCCTCGCCACGCCCTCCTCAACTCGAAAAACGTGACGATCTGGTTCTGCTCCTGCTACATAATGTCAGGAATGGCCTTGACAGCGATGTGTTTCAACATCCTACACGACGAGATCGTCCACCGATTAAGTCATCAGCCGGACAAGCCGGAGCCGGTGAAGCCGAGCTCGTCCGTAGACGAGCTATCGACGGACCCGTTCGCGTTGACCTCGTGACAATTTCCGTCTGGCAATCTGTGCCACAGGAACGGCACTGACGAGAACAATATATGTGGCACGGAACCACCCACCAATATATTCGCGCACGAGAATGAGATCAACATTCTGAAAGACACCTTCAATCAAGTGGACGTCACCAGAGACTGCAAGCCGATCCTGAAGCTCGAGGACCACGTCCCGCCGATTTCTGCCGTTTACATGTTGCCCAAAGTTGACGAGGAGGCTGAGGAAAATACGGAAATGTGAAACTTCGGTGGATTTCCGGAGATTGACGTTCCGGCCGGACAGGTTCAATCAACTGGAGATTACCCGGCGGCGGCGCGTTTACGGGTCGTAAGCAAACGCATAGGTATATGTAATACGTTGTATGTTAAACTGTGTTGTCAAATTGCGACAATGAAAAAATGTTTTTGCTGAATCTATCATTAACGTTGAATTTAAATTGAAATGTGATAACAGCCTTAATAAATGCAAGAAAGTAACAGTGCTCAAAATTTACTCTTCTTTTTTTTCATAAATGTAAGGAACATAGTTTTGTAATTTCATAGATACATAAATTTAGACAACTTTCTAATTCTTATCTAATTTCACTAAGATTGTCTATGTATCTTAGGATATTGTATTATTAATCTTCTTTATGAGATAAAAAAAAAACGTGAGAGAGAACTATTTCAAAACATTTATATTGTCTCGTCAAATTATTTTATACGTGTCGGTAGATTCAACGATTAATGATAGAATCATTAAATAAACGCATATAATACAATATACTATCTGGGAAACTCATTACAAAAATTCAAGAATAATAAATGCTTGAGAGAATGAACACAAGTAGGACATCCTCCTAATCGATTTGGTAACAATTGTTTATATGTGAAAAATCCTATCTACACATTCGTGAATTACTGCCGTAATTAATGTTTTAACACAATTTTGATCATTTATTTCGATTACTAAATATTATTAAACAAAAATTAAACACTTGCTACTCACAAATATTTGATATCACATTATACATTAAATTTATAAAATAAAATACAACTTTTTTCAGATAAATTATTTTTACATAATGTTAATTATAATACACAATGAAATAAAATTAACATTACTACAATTAGCACTACTTTTCTTTAAACATGAGTCTTATAATCAGAAAAGACTCAGGAAAGGCAAAATGAGACATGTCGTTTTGTTCGCATACGAGTAACTTTATTAAACTGAAAAGTATAGTGCATATTCATGTTTGTTAAATATAGTAACAGCATTGTATGTAAGTTTTAAGCAAGATGCCACTAAGATAAGCAAAGTGTCTCTCAAATGTCAGAGAAATTTCGTGAACTTCTACCAAACGTTGCCAAGCTAATTTGGAAGTGTCCTTAATGAATGTTTGTGGATATTGCTAGCATATGGAAAGGAAGGGGGGGAGAGCTTTCACATAAGAGCAAGACGTCGCATGGATAAGTGCAAATGACGTTGCCAAAGTTTACATTATTGAAGATATTAAAAGTATAAGCTCGTTAAGCTTTAAAGTTGCCGCTCGTAAGTAGATCGCTTTGCTTCGTCCACTTTAAAGGATTTGAATTAATTGGCAATATTACAAAAGAAAAAAATAAATAAATAAAATAAAATCCTGTGAACTGAAAAACCATGAGTAATTTCTCATTACGACTCAGGCGTTTGCGTGTCGGCATTAACGACGGGAAATTACGTTTACGTCGTCGATAAAATGAGTAGAGAGCAAATGACCGGCATAAAATAATTTCCCAAGGGGCAATGATGCATTTCATTCGCGGCCGGTGTGCCGTTCGTGCACGCGGAGATGTTGAAATTTTCCTTTTATTTCCCTATCTTCTTTATTCGTGTCACGTACTACTGCTGCTTTCTAAGAAAGCCTGAAATTGACTAAAAAATTGATATATTTCTCTAATATAAACAATCTCTTAAAAACACAAAATGTCTTAACAAAATTAATACTTTAAGTGATCGAAAAAAATGCAGAAATAAAATTTTCACAATTTCACCCAAATAAATATATATATACATATATATACGGAAAATGATCGTACCGAGGCACTTTTTTGTCATTTTTTTGTCATAATCAATGATTTCTTATTATTAACATATCTCTAAGGTAACATCGTGAATCTCGCAATAAGTAAATTAAACGCGCGCGGTCAAAGCTGAACGAAATCGTGCTTGAAAATTAATTTCCGATGCTAGGACCTATGTTTGACGTCCCGGGCGAAAGCACTTGGGGATGTGGAAATCAATCTGAATGTTTCTACAGGTTCAAGTATGACTCACTCACTTGATATTCAATGAGATTCCGAGGACGTCCTAACTTGTGTGCGGACCGACTTAATGTTTCTACACGCCTACTTAGATAGGGACATGTAAGAATTTTTTATATTTCCGTACTTAAGCATATTCACGAGGTAAACGCGTTCTTGTCTGTAATAAAATTAAATTAATTAAGCTATCGATCCTCGCGTCTAGTTCGGAACAAGATCGATGACATACGTAGACACACACGCGATCATTCGCGCGTGCACTCTGTTTGTCGATCGATCTGTCATTTTTCCTATCTACTCGCGATTCTACCGAACTGTAATTTCACACTGCCACACACACATGGAGATATCTGCGGAAACAACTCGATTGTTGTTGAACAAAAGGCCATGTTTTCTAAAACGTATTGTAGGGTAAGCAATATCTGAAACACAAAAGAATAATTTAAAGTTACCATGTGCGACTGCGCGCGCACAGAAACGGAATCTATATTTTGTTGTAATTTCGGCGGAATATTCTTATATTGTAATAGTTTAATCAACATATTTTTCCGAAAACTATAATCTTTCTCTCTCTGTCTCTCTGTCTCTCTCTCTCTCTTTCTCTCTCTCTTTTTTGTTTAACGATAATTGTAGCGAATATTGTAATAAGTGTTGTAACACTTTGTTATTAGTAACGTGTTATTTATGTTTTAACGTTGTTAGCTAGACGCTAGAATCAAAAATAAATGAATGAAATCAAATTCTGTGCTCAAGAACAATAACTAAGATATTTATACGGATAGGCACATTAAATCCTAAGGATGTTGCGTTTAAGAGAACGACTATCCCCCGTTCTTTCATAATGATACTCGAATAGTCTATGAGAAAAGTGCGTAACCACAAAGCATAACTGTGAATTAGTTGTAAATGATGATTTTTCGCTGCGTATGGGGCAACCTTTGTGTGTGCGTGATGATTACAATCTTACACAGGCGTTACCACACCTACGTTGTCATATTAAATATTCTTTACATATCTTCGCGTGTGCAGATGAGTGTGATAAACTTTAATTCGTCGTTAAAAATAAAGATGAAATAAAAAGCATACGTTAAATTTTCACCTTGTATTTTCTTGTACAAACGTTTTGCAGTGAATACCACGCAAAAAAAAAACAATTACAAAGCCTGCCCCACACAATTTGTAGAGAATTCCGATGTCCCATGGCGGCTTAAAACAAAAAGGAGAGTCCTTTCTTTTCTGTTTTTTGTAACATATCATGTAATATAAGGGATTTCGTCGGCCATCACTCACGAAGGAGCGTACGTCATCGCGATTATTAAAAGCGCCGTGCAAATCGCTGAGAAGATCTCTACAGCACCCAACCGTGCATCTAAGGCGAAGGAGAATTCCGTACGGTGCCTAATGACAATCGATACTGGCTTGAGCAGTTGCTAGAGTTATCGTTATCACTCCGTCGGTGATTCGATGGAGGGTCGTGGCCGGCAGCCAAGACAAACTTTACTTTGGTTCTCGTACCAGACCATCCAGCCATCGATCCCAACCCTACCGCTCGTACAAACTTCCTCACACTCGAGTTCGAGGCGGGCGCTTGCTCCAAGCTGGCGCTACGGCGATTTGTTGCGAGAATCTATTTACAACTTTCCATACATCCCTCTCGTGTACGCGAGGAATCGTGCAATAACCGCTGGCGTGTCGCGATTGCAAATGCCAAAAGAAGTGCTTAAAAGTTGGCTGTTTTTTTTTGTTTTTTTTTTGTTTTTTTTTTAAAATAAAAGATAGAAAACACCTCGGAGAAACGAATACAAAAGAGATCGATATTTCGTGTATGTGTGTGTGAGGAGGGAAGAGGGGGTGCGCGCGCGCGCGCGCGCGGATAACGTTCTGAAAACTTTTATTAATCAATGTTTTTATATGGTACTTATTGCACTTAAGAAGATTTCTTTTTATTCGTGTTATTTCAGATCGCTTTTAATTCTTTCACAAAGTTTCCTCTCGAGATAATAGACTCATTTACGAGGAACGTGAACTTGTGAAGCGAATTAAAGTTTGACGTAACTTTTCACTACGGATATTGAATTCGTTAAATGTAAGTGAATTTGGCTACATCAAGGAAATATATCATATCGTATCATCAGTTTGCTGTCGGGGACGTGAAAGAAAGTTAATGAAGTAAAGGAAGGGCTTATAATATGCATTTTTATATTTTCACTTTATGCTGATTTTAAAAGAACTTAGTACTCATATAGTTTTTTGGATGACGTGTAAATTTTTTTATAAAATTTCTCTTTTTTATTATTGTGCAAAAAATAAAAACATATTGTTTTGTACTTATAATTTTTGTTTTTGGATATTCTTTGTTGTTGAATTTTCTTATCAATGATTTCTTTGTATTTCTATTGGCGTATCCGTAACGGAAACGCATCACCTCGCCGAGTATCGACAATCCGAAGCTTCGTCATGTTTTCCGCATTCAGAACTCTCTTCATTATCGTTACAATATATAATTACAACTGACAGTTTGTTTACGTCAATATATAATAAAACGCCGTCTATAAGCTCAGTCCAGGATGGAAGTCCCAGCGCGGCAAAAGTCCAGACTGACATCTCTCCTTTCACAGGATTTTCTTTCCTACGTAACTCCTCATCTTTCGCCCTTACGTTCCGGTTTCCTCTGTCGTTCTCCAGGGAAATATAACCGAGTTCAAAGCTCTCGACGGTCGACACGAAACTTTAGCGCGACAATTTTGCACGAGAAATATCCAATGAAAGTCAAACGCCACGGGATTCAGCCTCATCGGTGCGTTTCGGCTTTAGGAAATAAAGAAGAAAAAAAAACGAGGAAGCGGCAAAGCCAGCTCCTCTCCCCTCGACCCTTCCATCTACCGACTTAATAGAACTAATGGTTTTCTGTTGTCGCTTTAAATATTCATCTGGCGCGCGAATTAGTCCGTGAATCATCAAGTTCTCGAAAACTCAGAAAGTCGAATCCACGTCTCTTGATACTCCCAATTGCGTTTCTACAGAGAGCAATTAATGTTCTTCCTAGATACTATTGACTGCTATCATTTTAAACAACTTGTGAACGAAGTATTACTAAATTACAACCAAGTTTACTTCGCACAAAGTTAGTTAGAAATTTAATTTAATTAAATGCCACTTATTGATTTCTATCTTGTTTCAGTTTGCTTCTGTCCCTTTTATTTATATAGCGAAGAACTAGATAGTAAAAGATCGTTTATCGACGTTTTAACGAGAATAGAACGATTATTTGCGTATTCGGGTTTGAGATTAAACATTAAATAGATAAACGTTTGCTATCCGGATGAAGAATCATTGTCGTTGCTGCTAAAGCGAATGTCGAAGAGGAATTGCAGGAGAGAAAATCTCGGAAGAGATCTCCCTGAAGAGAAATCTCATTTATATGTATATATATATATATATATATATATACACATATATATACATGTATACATACATATATATGTATATATAAATACTTGAGTTGCAACAATATATCTTGACGTCAATTCAACTTCCGTAATTAACGAATTAACGAGATTTGCTTCTGCCGTCCTTCTATATCGCAAGTCTTATACAAAGTTGTATATCAGTGGTGTAAAATTTGAACACAAATTGATATTAAGTGAAATTTAATGTAATTCCTAATTTGTATATACGTTTAACATTCTTTTAACTTATCAACTAGATACAGACATGTAATTATTTAACAAAGTGTACTTACAGAGTTAAAGTAATATTAAAAAATAAAGTCAACAGACTCATTTGTTGTTCTATTCTTTTAGTTGGTGGTTCGCAATAATTAAGTGTTAACGCTTTTATCGATACATCCTATTACTCGGCAATTCTACGTTACTTATTCATGTGTAAACGTTACTAGTAATGCAAATGTTTGTTATTTATATTTGTTAATTACATTGGTTTCAATCGTTATTTTACGAAGAAAAAACGTCTTAATTAAGTTTTTTGTTTATAAAAGCGAATATATCGATACGGATACCAACAATGTTAATAAGAATATTACTTGTACATAACACCAATTAATATCGATTGTATGATAATGTTCTACTAGTATTTATTGTTAGAATGTGAAATTTAATTACTAGAGTCCTATATTTCATCGTGGCTCGTCTGTCGATCGCTTTCACTGAAAGAAGGCTCACAGTAAAATTGTAAATACGAGATATTGTCGTAGAGAATATACATATATAAATAAATATATATATAAATATACGATAGAGATATATAAATGTGAAAAAAAGTTTTGTTAGAGATCCTGTTGAGCAGCAATGTAACTTGAGCACTTTGATTCTTGTAATATCGACTGGCATTGTTTTGACTTATTAATGTTAAAAGAATTTGATATTGCGAATAAATATTGAAAAAATGCTCATGTTGTATCTCCGATATGAGAGAGTTGATCTTTTTCACAATAGAATGGCAGAGAAATGTTATTGTTGTTTATGTTAAAATACATATATGTGTGTGTATATATATAACAAAATCTTATCACTTATAAGATTTATTTATGTATATATATATATAATATACATATAATTAGTTTTCAAAAATAGAACACATTATAGAGGAAAAGCAATCATTTTTTGTGAAAAATTTCAATTGTTTATTATAGATTTCGGAAGAAAGAAGCATAAAAAGAAACGTTTACTAAACGAACGCGCCGCACAATACGGCATTAATCTTTCACGCGCTTTATACCTCATGAATCTCTTGCGTAATTCTTTGCGCAAAATATAAGTCTTAATATGTAAATGTGATCCGATTTGTTAAACTTTGCGTGCGTCGTCGATCAAAACAAAGTTTTCTATATAGCGACCAGTACGTGCCGAGTTCGTAAAAAATTAATCATAGTCGAAATTCACCAAGATTCATTTGAAAAATGAGACTCATTTCACCTAATGTTCATGCGTTTCTCGCGAGATGCGTCAAAAGACACATTTAAGCGCACAATTTTTTATCGTGTCACACACGAATTTTTGTACAAGAATTCATTTCTTCCAAAACTGTTCTAAGGAAATACAGATCCCGGAAGAATGTAGACGTACACACGGCGGGCATGCTATCCTCTCGGATTCACGTTGTACACGGAAAAAAAAAACTCAAGTCTCTTATTATAATATTTTGTAAATAGTCGCGTGGACAAGCAAAATGCGAAGTGTGTTGAACGACGAAATTGTAAAATATAAAGTGAGCGCAAAATTTGCTGGATATTGTACGTCTGTATAATCATTTGTCAAGCAATGTATCTTATAATAGGGGAGATAATAAAAAAGACTTATTAAAACCCACGATGATGAAATCACAATACCTATCATCTCACCTACATACACGTGTATGCGAAATTAAATGATTATATTTTTTAGCATTTCTTTTTTTTTTCTTCGATATAATCTTCCAAATACGTGACTGAGAAATAAACGACGATCGACTAGACTTTCATCGATCTCGTGACGGTATATCGACCTTGATAGAAATTTATCTAACTTTTAATGTTATATACACATAAGAACGAATTAATCAAACGTTCTGATCTTCGCCAACATTATACGTTGGCGCAACTGTGTCTAATCGTTAATCTTTATATGTTCTAGTCGCTCACATGCTTACCATTCATACATTATTACTCGGTTCCAAATATGCTATAGAAAAGATTAAGAAATTAAAATGTTTTTAATTATTTTTATATATTTTTTTTTAACAAACGGATATTACAACTAAAAGTATATAAATATATATATATATATATATATATATGTTATTTAAAAGATAAAAAATAAAACGTTTGGGAAATATATAAAAAATTTATGACGGTTACATATTGCAATATTACGTTAAATTTACTTCGTTACTGCGCACATTGGATTCGATATAACACGCGGAAAAAATAAAACATTTTGACGCACACGCACGAAAGTAATATCTTTTGGCAATACAACTTGTTTACAATTGCAGCACACGTAAATGCAAATATTGAATTTGAATGAAATCAATATGTGTCAAGTCTATTGACTAAGTGACATGATGAGAACTAACGATATCCATGATTTTTTTTTATTGCCGTAATTCTGTGTAATTCAGTGTGAGATATAAAATGCGATAAATACTAATAACATTTAAGAGTAACGAAGAGGCAGCGATAAAATAGTAATAGAAATGTTACCGTCAGTGAAAGATGGCGCATGTATGCGTACTGCGATTGTGATTTAAAAGATATGCCGACATGGTAAATTAAATTACCATTCAAGATACCGAAAATAATTTCGATAATTGTAACCAATCGTAACGCGAATAAAACGTTTCATAGTGCACGATATAGAGTGACCTCAAATTAAACCACACATCTCAGACATGTTGCAAATATATATTACGCGAGTATTAAAATGAGAAAAACAATTATTAATCGTCACAGATCGCGGATGAACAATAAAACAGTTTGTTAAAAAAAAAAAAAACACAAGAAGATAAAATGTTATTTATCACGCTATGATATTAATTGTTATGCTATAAATAATGTGTATACACAGAAAGTATACGGTATCATATCTTTTTAAATGTTTGTGAGTCCTGACATCTCAATTTGCGGAGAAATGTCTCTGAATATCAACGTCGCGTGTAATCATCTCCATTCTGCCGCTTCGTCTCAATGGCACAATAGATAAATCTGTATGATAGCATCGGAGCAATACAAACCTGAACGTAACATCAGCCCGCGCACATATTCTGGATGCCAATAAGTAAACAAACCGCGGCGCGAAATGGAATCGAAATCGGACCATAAATCTCGAATGTAACCGTGCGAAATTGCCGAGAAAGCAAAGATACATAACCGTAACTATTCCTATCCTTTTCTCTTTTCTTCATGTCGAGATAGAATATGTTATACATATATATATATATATATATATATATATACATTGAGTGTCTTTCTTACATCCGTGTGTATGAAATATAAAGGTAAAATATTTCTTCTAACTTTATATGCATAAGATGCTTCAAAAAATGTTAATATATGAAGACAATATTGACACTTGAATAAAAGACAAGTAATTTTTATTGCTAGAACTTTAGTTATATATATATATATATATATATACATATATAAAAGACCACGTATTTATTAAAAAATATTCAACATTGAATTTTGAACATTTAGCTTTATATGCGTTAAAATTTCGGAAGGTTTAGTAGAATCTATTACTGCGTCCTAAATTTCGCAGCAACATCCAGCTTCAGTTTATTATTTCTTGTCAATTGCACTTCGCACAAATATTTATTCTAATAGCGGGATTTATATTGTGGAAATTTCTCGAAATACATCCGCATAAATGTCCATTACACGTCTAATGGACGTTCATAACTCCACGTGACGTCTAATAAACATCTGTTGGAGGTAGAATTGTTCTCCGTGTGGATGGTGATGTTATATGCGTACGTGAAATACTCGACAAGAGATATTGAGTGATAGATATAATATTATACCTTCCCGTTGATGGTGAATTATTATTCGAATATCGGATGCGCGTAATAAATTTGAAATTGTATATATTTGAAATCTCTGAATAAATATCCGGATAAATTTTGAACTAAAATATCATAATATTCTTCTTTATCACTCATCAGCAATTGCGAGAATACTATCTACTTTATCTACAATTTCAAACTGTTTCATATCTGCAGAAACTTCGGTCGGTTGCTGTTCAGGTGCAGCACCGCAGCACGGCGTATCAGATCAGACCGGCGCAGAGCTCAAAACGGAAGAACATATGTTTAACCAGTGACGCATGCGTGGTCACCGCTTCCGCAACGTACCTAGCCATCTTTCCAGTCAAGCAAAAGTGATTGTTTTCAGTCTTAGTCTTATTTAACTGAACTTTTATTAATGTCAGAACCACAGTCCGCGCTGCTGTTACGAAAACAATTAGCAGGTACAACGTGAGGGTGATATGAGTGTTTAAGTGCATTTAATGAAGCGCGAGTCGCGTGGTCGTGCGTGGAATCGGAGCTGTGTGTCTCGAACTTTTGAAGGACTCGTCGCCGTCGTGTCTCGCAGGCTCGACGTCATCCTCGATGATCTCGCTCTCGTTTTCACTGGGAATCATCGTGCTCAGGACTCGCGAGTTTCCTTGTCCATCCGATATCGCCGGTTCGCCGTGGCCGTGCGCAGAGATATGAGGCGTGAAAATCAATACGGCTCTCTCCCGCGGAGACCTGTGTGTGCTGCGCCGTGAATAACGTTAACCTAAGTGACGGCGTAATGTTGTCGCCCTCGTCGTTCGTGATACTCGTCGTTGCGACTTTCGAGTTTCACCTGCGCATCTTCCCTCCGTACCTTCCGTCACCGAAAAGCCGGTTCTTTGCGCGACAGCGCCGACGTTGACGACGTTGACAACGACGATGACAAAAACGATGACGAAGACGACAATGACAACGGCGACGATGACAATGACGACGACGACGACGACGACGACGACGACGACGACGACGACGACGACGATGATGATGACGATGACGACGACGTCGAAGACGAAGACCGCCCTCATGCCCGAAAATAATTGCAAGCCTTGTTATTTATAGCGTACGCGCGTCACTACCGTCGCGCACGTTTCTTCTCGATGGCGAGGAAAAAAAACATCGGGCGAGAAAGCGAAAGAGAAAATGAAAAAAAAAAAAGATAAAGTAAAACGAGAGACAGTACACACAGGGACGAGACGCGAGAGAGCGAGCGAGACGGTACGGGAGAAAGATGAGAGAAAGAATGAGAGAGAGCAAAAGAGCGCCGTGCAACGACCATCGAAGGTCAGCCGCCTTCGGGCCATGCTCCCCTGTTCCAGACGAGATCGACGCTACGAAAAATGCTTCTCCGGAGTTCGCTTCTCTTTGTGTGACTTGCAATAGAGTCGCAACGTGAGCGCAAGAAAAGGAGAGAACACCGTCGCGTCAGTAACCTCGTGTTTCGTCTCCTTAGCCGCGAAGTATCGTCGCGCTGACTCACCGCTCTTGTGCGGGCGTGTGGCGGCTTTATTTTACACAGGCGAACATAACCTGTACGCTGCGTCTCGAAACGAGAGTATGCACCGCTGACCGATCGACGTGTCGCACTTGGCACGAGCGCACACATGCTCACACGCGCGCGTGTCATTGTCGTATATTGCTCCTTTTTTTGTTTTACGCGATATATAGCATACGATAGAAAAAAAATTATATTTCGGCTGGTTATATGTAATATTTGTTTTTGTTTATTGTTGCAGAATTAAATAAAAACCCGGTAGAAGGGTTTTCTGCAGGCCTCATAGACGACAATGACATATATCGGTGGGAAGTTCTCATTATTGGACCTCCGGACACATTATACGAAGGAGGATTCTTCAAAGCACATTTACAGTTTCCAAAAGAATATCCACTTAGGCCACCAAAAATGAGATTTATAACTGAAATATGGCATCCAAATATTGACAAAAATGGAGATGTGTGTATATCGATATTGCATGAGCCTGGTGACGACAAATGGGGATACGAAAAAGCATCCGAGCGGTGGTTACCAGTTCACACAGTTGAGACTATCCTGATAAGTGTTATTAGTATGCTTGCAGATCCTAATGATGAAAGCCCTGCTAATGTGGATGCTGCCGTAAGTATTTTTCTCTTTGTGTTATATATACGTGTCTATATGTTGTATATCAAGAGGGGTAGTTTCTATATTTAACATTGTTTGCTTATGTTTTACTGTAGAAAGAATGGAGAGAAAGCTATACAGAATTTAAAAGAAAGGTGGCGAGGTGCGTGAGAAAAAGCCAAGAAGAGTGTTTGTAGGGGATGAACAAATATTCAATTGGAAAGACTTATTTAATTCTGGTAAGTTTGATGAAAACATTTACTAATGAACGTGTATATGCTACTATATACAATATGTAAATATATATGTATACATGTACGTTTATTTATAGTTGTAACTTCAATAATACAGAACTTCGTCATAATTTTTTTTTTTTTGCAAATGCTTCAAAACATTATCATCTGTTTTATTCCTCATTATATGCAGATAAAGATAGAATAATGCTTCAAAACATTTGCGGCTTTAATGTTGCTTACAGTAGACCACGTGAAAGCATGTACTTTTGGGAATTATCACTAGACAATTGTAAATAATGTGATCGTAGATAAGATAGGATAAAGTTTGCAGCTACGTTTTTCGCAGTCGTAAAGATAAAGTGTTGGAAGTTGCGTGAACAGTCTCGCTCTAAAAATTTGACAACACGTGGTCTACAGTATTGCTTTGATTGTTTTGTGTATATGTGACTATATATGTACACAATATGAATAGGGAAACCGTAAGCACTGTGAGAAAGAACCCGATGCTCAGCATAAAGCTAACGGACAACAGTGCCACTAAAAACCGGAATAAGCCTGACCCATCCTTATGCAGAGAGAGAGGAAGACAGAGTGTGTGTGAATGCAAACGAACTCACGCTGCTCTAATCATGTTTATTAAATCGCCACAATGATCCAGATTCAGTGAGACGAAAAAAACAACAACAACAAAACCAGAAAGGAATACACACGCAATTCAACTTTTACATAATAAACAGCTAAAGAAAATTAATTTACACGTATACATAATGCAAAAAGTCATCTCTGTATGATTACTATCTTAATATGAATAGT
This sequence comes from Pseudomyrmex gracilis, assembly GCF_002006095.1. NCBI lineage: Eukaryota > Metazoa > Arthropoda > Insecta > Hymenoptera > Formicidae > Pseudomyrmex > Pseudomyrmex gracilis. Next base: position 216,016 of record NW_018020633.1, read on the forward strand.
TATTATATAAACTTAAAATCCCTTACCCTCTCCCCCTCCTCTCTATGCTCAAGAATGACCCCGAGCCCCCTTGGACAGAATCTTGTAATTTAAACTAATGTGTTTATGTTTATCTCGATAATTATTTAGTGTCGTTTCGTATTTTCTTACTTTGGTAAATATACACATGTATAAATAAATTTTTATAAAGTTGAAAAACGACGGAAAACATGCAACCGATTTTTGTATTGTGTAAATTGTCAGCCATTAAAAATGGACTGTGTGTACGAAATAATATAGTACCGCGGTAAGCACGAACATTGACGCCGTTACGGTATCATGTGTGTGGCAATGTAAAATACATATTAAATTTCCATCGAACCGTAAGTTGCCAAAATAATGAATTCTAATTCAAGTGATAATATATATTTGTTGTTGTGCACCAACAAATACAAGTAGTATGTATTCCTAATAAGGTATATATTATACACGCTATAAAAATACTCTTAAACTGTGTGCAGAGTGTAACGGAGCTTTCTTTACAAAGTAAACTTGCGGTTCTTTGATCACGATTGAGTTATACTTCAAGTAATTCTTTCCTTTAGCAAATTCGTTCAACTTAAAGTATTTATGTTGAAATTTAAATAATTCTTTCATCTGGTTATATATATTATTTTATATTGTCAATTAAATCTTTTGACATTAAAACACCGTCTATGTTACATTACACCTGTTCCATTTCATTAGTGCATTGTTCATCGTACATACTGTACATGCACTACTATTTTTTTCTTCGAAATATGCAAAATTAATGTTGTAGTGTTGACGATGACGTGCTTGTTTCAAGCACCGTCAAATTGTCTTTAAAATACGTTTTACGCATAAAAAATGATGCGCAAAGACAGTTTAAGTAAAATTTACTAAATCCTGCGACACACGTTGCTTTTTTTCGTGCTAGATTGCATACGAGGGGTAGATTTGACCAATCGTAATCACGCATCAATCGTGATTTGTGGTCTGTGAGGAAAACCATCGTGTGCCGCAGGCTTAAGGCCCTTGATATTTTGCGGCCATCTTGGATTTTATGACGTCAAAAACAAGAAATATCGTTGAAATTTCGTGCACTGTTTGTGAAAAAATAAAAGAGTATTTTCATATAAACACACGTGGAATCAATAGAGCATACTTATAAAGAATATATACCGGATAGTTTTCTTTTGATTCAACACAACATTTATATCACGTTGCAAAAGCTTCATATTTTCAAATTTGCTGGTATAATTATTAATAATTAATTTTGTTTCGAATTAAAAGAAAAACATATATTTTATAAATATACTCTATTGATTTTATTGATTTCTCAATGCGTTTATATAGAAATATTTTTAAATAAAGTACACGAAATTTTGACGATTTTCTTTGATTTTCCTCGTTCCTGACATAAAATCGAAATGATTGAGAGGTATAGGGAAGTTTTTAGATGTGTATATAAAAGTCTTACCGATGAGATTGAAATCAGGACTTAGAATACAAAAACTGACAAGGTTGCCCAATATAAAAAACTTATTATCGCGGTTTTTATTACTGTCTTGAAATTTATTGTCTGATTCTGGCAACGTAGGAATTTTGCGACTAGTTTCGCAAACATATCGACCTATAATAATTGAATCGGCAGCTGTGTTTAGAGATTGAGCAAACAAAAATAATATTAATTTAAGAGTGCATTATATTATACGCTTTTTCTTGCTATGCTATCATTTCTTCGTATAATACTTGAATTCTGCATAAGTTGCCGAATTTTATGTGTTCTAAGAATATGCAAGTATTTTAAACTTTTACAAACTGTAAAAGTTTTTAATATCGAAAACTTTTGATTGACAATGTCCACAAAAATATAATTTCTTGATAAAGAAACATACTTTTATAATTTTATTTTAAATTTGTTTTCTTACTGTGTATAAAGGTGTTTGTTTAGAATGAGAAAAATAAACTTTCTTGTACACTGAAAAATTACAGAAAAGTTCCAATTCTGAGCATTACGTTAAAAAATTTATTATTATACAATACTTCCTTAAAAAACAAATTAATATCATATGTCGAATAAGAAAATAAAAAATCTTACCGTAAAATGTGCAAATAAAATTTATGTTTGCAATAGAAGGTAACTAGTTGCAAATTGAAAATGCAACATGGTTCTGAACTCTATCCGTTTCTTCATTTACCTTCAAGATGCCGCTACACACACGTATGCACACAACGGTGCAGGTTTTATACATATGTGTGTGCACGCGTATGTGAAACGTTTATATTTTATTACATTTTACAACATATGTTAAATATAAGGATAATGTGATATACATGATATACTTTTTATATAAGATTTAACTTTGTTTTTGGTTCCTCTCTTTTGTTGATATAAAAAAACTTTTATTAGTATTATTTTTCCACAGTAATGTAAATATATATAATTAATGTTAGTTTTAGTTATATAGAAAAACTAGATTTTGGTTTTTATCTTTTATACATGTGTATTTTTTATATGCATATCGAATAGAAAAAAATATTAATGTTAATCAAGTGAAGATAATATCAATACGGAAAGAGGGAAAAGATGAAGGTTTATTCTAATAATTAGCACCGTAATATTTAATACAGGTTTTTTTAATTTAGAAATTCTTGAAAGGAGACATTGATATGAATAATATAATTGTACGGTATATATATTTTTTTTTATAATATATACAATGAGAGAAGATAATCCGGTACTTATCTCATGATTGATTTGCATTAGTTTTTTTTTTGTATGCATTTAAAACTACTATAAAGTTTTTTAACCAATAAGAAAGAGAGAGAGAGAAAATTCAAGAGTTATCTACAAAATCAAAATAAGAATAATCTCATAATTATAATAATAATAATTAAAAATGTTTGTGAGACATCGAGTGCTTGCGTTATAGTTTTCATAACCATTATATTTTTGCAAGTATTATTTGTTCCATATTTTTTAGTGTTAATTTACAAGAAATGTGTGATTTGAAAGAAAAGATACGTAAAACTATATCGCTTTACGTCTTATGTGATCTTATTTTGTTTCTTTTATCGTAGAGTAAGATGTTATAAATTTTCACATAAAAACATTGACCATGACATATTTATATTTGTTTGTCCAGTTTGTAGAAATTACAAGTGTCTGTTGTTTTGACATGCATGTATGAAATTGGCCAACAAGACACAACACCACCAAATTCGAGATACGGTATAAAGGCAAAAGAGTCATGAGAAGAAAAAGAAACAAAGACGATAAGCACGTGCTCTCAATGTCTCTGTGACAGTGTGTACATGTGTGTGTGTGTATGTGTGCATGTGTGCGTGTGTGTGTGTATATAATAAATGTTATCTTTTAGCAATAAATCGCTCTAGTTTTTAAAGAGTTCTCATGGAAGATATGGAAATACACCATAATTCATTCAGAACGCCGCTCCATGCGTAAAGGAGATATTAAAGATCCTTAAGCTAATTCGTTCAATAAATCTCTCATATATCTTCAATATATTTTTGTATACCTTATTTATTTCTTTTTTATCTTCGTATAATAATCATAAACGTACAATTTAAAACAATAGTGCTCGTGTGTTTATGCAATGTACAGGATACTCTTTTCTTTTAAGCTATAATACAGTTCGAAATGAAATACAAATCAATAAACTATTACTTTAGGTAAACCTTCTTCGTATTTTTTTTGTTTTTTTTTTGTTTTAATACATTATTTTCACTACTGGATGACAGTGTCCTTCATGGTTCGTTTATTCTTTTCTTTTGATCGTTATGTTTCCGCGCACACATGCATTTTTTTTTTCGGTGCACGCGTCTCTCCTTTTCGCGCGTTCCCCGGGGGCCTCAACAGCTTTTGAATGTCTATCTACAATTATCCTTTGTTGTAAAATATTCATTATTAGGTTTATACGATATGATTTCCCTCCTTCTCTCCGTTGTCGATAACGCTTACGCAATCGCACGTATTATATATCCGCACACAATTACGCATTTGTGTATCTCGTTACGTTTATATTACATGTCCGCCGTACATCCTAAACGGTCGTCGATCTTTGTCCTCGACATAAAAGCTGTTTAAATAATTAAAGCTATTGGCTATCATGTATCTACAAAGAATCCCTACGCGTTTTGTTCACCGCGAATGAAGAACAGGAAAAACAATCGTAATTGCGTATACATGTATACAATAAATCAGAAAAACGTTCATCTCCGTTTGGGTGATCGGACACGTTGGTCGCCGCGTTCGCGGCTAAAAATCCGATCGTCTCACCGACGTGCACACATTGCGGGATGCATATCTCTGTCAGATCTCATAAGAGCGAGTTCATTTCTCGATTTCTCTCTCTTTCTCTCTCTCTCTCTCTGTCGGTGAGGATCGACGATTATCCACGGATGCCGCGTTGGATATACACCTCTGGTACCGGTTATAATCCCGAAGTTATTAGAAAATCGGAAGGGTTGAATATTAGACTAATGTTCGATCGAACTAATTTAATTTGGTATTCAAAGATTTGAGATCGCACGTTTGTTCACTTCTCGGTTTTCTGCCCAGCTTCAACGTGGTTCGTTCGCATCCGGAGCTTTTTCTGTCGCAGCCTCATCGATAGAAAAACATCCGACGGGAAGCGATCGACGAAGTCTTTTCGTCACACGATCTTGTTTGTCACGATTATTCACAGTTTTCGTCAGATCACTTGGTGAGACTCGGATCACACTAGCAGACAGGCGGAAGTAACGTTTGTTAAGGTTTTAGTACGAGTTATAAATCGCACGAGAGTGTAGGTAATAAATATGTACATTCGGTCAACTTCCGCCGTTCCATGACAACACTTACAAAAGAAACTTAATGTAAAAAAAAAAACAGGAGTGAAGGGAATAAAAAAAAAAAAAAAAATTAATCAATCAATCACCGGTTTCTCGTTTAGCAATGCCCTTCTAAAGCGATCGTCTCGCACGAACACGTCTCGCGTCTTCCGTCTCGTGCAAATACCATTCACACGCGCGTTTGTATTTCCTTGTTTTACTTTTAACTGCGGACTAGAATTTAATCGAAGAGTAAAATTTATTCTGGTAAATATACTAGTTTGATTCGTAATAATTCGAGGACTGTCTCTCTTTCTCTCTCTTAAGTCGAACATACATAACACGCACTCTCTTCTCCCATTCGCTCGTCCTTTCGTTCTTTTTTTTTAATGAATTGCCTCGAAGTGTCTTCTGCGCAATTTTCTCTTTTTTTTTTTTCCTATATAGGCATCAATAATTTACGGCAAATTCTCATAATTATTATGTTCTCCTTTTGCGTCACTCTTATACTTGCCTGGACACTGCATTTTCACGTATCGCGAGTAGTCAGTACAAACAAAGGGAGTTTTAAAACTTTCTTTCTTTTCTCACCTTATCGTGCGTCGCTAATTTTATCACGAGTTTATTTTTAAAAGTTCGCAATGCCGACTGCGACAAATGAAAATACAGCATGCAATCGCTCGATGTGTATCGCTGTTAGTCTGTGTGGATATATTTTTCGTACGCTATTTAGATACTTAGGTGTAAGTAAGTAAATATACAAGATTGTGTGTATACATGTGTGTATTATGTATCCTTTTGTGTGTGTGTGTATACGTATAATGTAGATCTTTGTGTCCGTTATATTCCGAAATTTTTCTTCCCTTCTTTTCCTCTGTACAGATATTTACATGTGCCAGAAATTGCACGTCTCGGGCTCGCGCAATCTCTCACTTCGATCAGTTAGCGTGTCCCGTTTCGTCTGTCGCCCGCACGCTTTCGTTCTCTCTACATATCATCGCAATATAAGCTCTATCACATTGGCTTTACAAGCCACATTGTTATCGCGACAATAACTATAATAGTAATAAAATAATAATAATTGTTAATAGACGACAATAATAATAATAATGATAATAATAGCGGTAATGCAATGTATAAGCCTAATAATACAAAAAATAATAATATATTTAATAATAATATAATAATCAAAATCATATTAAATAATCACATTAAGAGATATGTTCATCACCAATTGTTTTAGCGCAGCTAATAGTTTCCAACAAATAGAAAAAGGAAGCTTAAATAACCATATTGTGAAACGAATAAATTTACTTCTTTTTTGGTATTTTACATTTCTCATTACCGTTCAACATATCAACGTAAAAATAGTAAATTCATGACAGTACTTTGACAACTGAGAATATTTAATAATATGATAATTATATATATAATATATATATATATAGTATAATAATAATATTTATAATTTGAAAATTATAATAGAGCAGTGTGATAATAATAACATTGGTAACGGTAAGTGATCATTCTTCTCGCAGTTTTTTTTTTATAAATAGATGGATAAGCAAGAAAAGTAGGAAAAGAGAAGAAGAAGAGGGAAATATCGAGTCTTAACTAAACGAGATAAAAGGTACATACGTAACTGGAGAGGAGTATATATATATAACATTAACAGCTTATTCACTATATCGGGGAGATAGGGAGGCGAGTATAAACAATAACATGAATCACAATTATGCAATTAATTATTAATCGGCCGTTTTTTTTCGTCGCGCGCAATTCTTCACAATTAAAAATTAATAATAATTCGATCTAACAATTAGTTACTGGGAGATTGCACTGTAGCGAACCCGGACCACCTCCGTTTTCCGCGCATCATCTTAGTCCGCTCGTCTCTCCCCTACTCTGGAATGATATTTCCAATCACTCGAGGGGAAATGTCATCCAAAAGCGGAAACGGCCGGGGTTCTCTCTCGAATTTCGAGCGGATTGCAACGAGAGCCCGTCGTCCTCCTACAGCCGGCCCCGTTGTACTTCACAGTCTTCTAAAATGATACGATATTTTGCCGTAGATCCGCACGCACCGACACTGATCTCGTACCACTTGCCGCGTAGAAAACGTCACAATGTAAAGTCCTTTTTTTGATTGAGCTCCGTTCATAGTTTTGATCGTTTCTCTAAAAACGTTCGACCAAGACATCCTCCCGATTCCTTTTTTATCGATGACATTCTCCAAGAAACATCCTAGACCCGTACTTCGCGTCTGCCTCTCTATGATAATGCCCTCGTGGTAGGCAGGACTCGCACGACCCGAGTCCTATAACTGGTTTCCTCGTTTAAAACTTAACTAGACCGATGATCCTCGCAGAACGTCTTTTCTTTATAAAGCGTCATTTTGGCATATTTCAACAATATGACTTCAGAGACACTCGGAAATCTTGCCTGGCTTTCAATTTTGCACGAAGAAGAAACACCGAGATCACGGATAATTCCATGGAATTTCGCGTTTCAGACTGTCCTAGTAATCCCACGTTTCTTCCGGTTCTTGCTTTACCACGTCCTTCGGACTTTCTTCTGTTGATTGTTGCGTTTGTTGTGCCGACGGCGGTCTGAGTGACGTCACTGGGCTATTTTGACCAGACTTTGGACTGGGAAGCGGACTGTCCCGATCGGCCCCATTGTTGGCGGACACGGAAGAGACGTCGCTCTGAGCGTCCTCTTCGTACCGGTCCTGAACGGGTGTCGGTTCGACTCTTATGGTCTCCTCGGCTTCCCTCTTCACACCATAATCATCCGTCTGCATCACGCAAACACCATTGATAATGACTTCGTCGCCTGTTCTTGCTGGTTCTTGCCATTCCGGATTCACCCATTGCGGTGCTGCAGGTTTTCTTCTGTTAGACCTAACTGTCGCGGGTGCCGTCGGCGTTTCCGCGGGTTCTCTCTTTATACTGCTGGCCGAACCTTCCGAATCTTCACTACCTAGATTACTCATCGCGTCCTCGACATCTTCGTCCTCGAACTCCTGATTTGGTTCTCTCTTCAGAGCGTTCATTGAGAGATCGAGGCCGGAGCATTGCTCCTTCAACGCGTTACCCACTAGGGCCGCCAGATTGGGATTGAAATATGGAGAGTAAGGTAAAGGTACATTTCCTAATCCCAATCTCTCTTTTTGAATCTCTAACAGTCTTTGGTTCAGTAGTAATCTGAATTGAACAGGATCGAAAGGCTGGCCAGGTTCTCGTGGCGATTGTGGTTCCGGTTGACCGTGTGGCGTTTGCTGCTTCAGTCTCATTCGATGATTGTGAAACCAGTTCGTTATTGTTCTCGAGGATAGGGCGAGTTCACCGGCGAGGAATTCGATGGTAGCTACATTAGGATACGGGTCCAAGGCAAAAGCGAGTCTGAGAGCTTCTTTCTGTTCTTCAGAGAAGAGAACACGTTGCTTCTTACCGGTGGTGGGTCCCGGACCAGGTGACGCTGCGTGATAAAACTCAGCGGTGTCATTACTCGAAGTGTCAGAACTGTTGTCGTGACCCGGACCACTGCTGCGTCGTCTTTTGTTTGCCTCTCGTCGCTCGTTTTTCAATGCTTGCAGTCTATCGACGTTGTGCGCGTCTGACAGCCAAAGCTGCATTCTGATAAAAGGTTCACGGCCTTTTATGCTAAGCATATGCCACGGCTTCGGTTTGCTCAGAAGCTCGCTGACAGAACCTTGCGAAAGACCGAGAACCGCTTCGCCGAAGATTTTCTGGCCGATATTATTGGCCAGTAACGCTTCTTTGATTTTCGTGGTGATCGTTTGCGTGTCGAGATCTTGCGTGAGGGCAGCCATCTCGTACACGCTCGGTGAAATGTGCGGATGAAGACTTCGAAGAGGCGACGGCGCCATCTGATGATGCGGCGAATGCAATGACATTTGTTGTTGCTGTTGTTGTTGCTTCTTCTGGAGCTCCTGCATGCTGAGTTGAGTGTGAGGATGATGAGGTCCAGGCGGAGTCAACATCATTGGTGGTGGCGGTTGCGGATGCTGTAGATGCTGAGGACTTTGCTGAGGCGGGCCAAGTTGCACCTGATTCTCCTGCTGATGCTGTTGTGCCGCTGCTTGCGCGGCCGCTTGAGCAGCAGCCTGTGCCTTCGCTGCATTTTGCAACTGCTCTTGGACGAGTTTTGTCGGCGGCATAGGTTTCATAGGTGTTCCACACGCTGTAACACAATGCAACATTCGATCAAAAAAATTCAATAACTATAACTAAAAGTCGATAGTCCGAAAGCTCATCTCATACGGACGTCAAAATGTGTGCATATAAGTTTTGTGTTTTATTTATATTTCTAATACAAATTAAATAAATGTATACAATTCTCAACTCATTTTATGATAAAGCAAAATGTTTATATTTTTATTTTTGCGAAGATGTCATGCTTGTTCTCAGAAATTACTTTTTATCGTAACAAGAAACGTATTGTCATCGTGACGTCGTTCTTGACGATCATCAGAGCTCCCGAACTACGTTTGGTAATAAAGTAACAAAACATCTATATTGACCTGAGTTAAACTTACGAGGCAGGCCGCCGTAGCCGCCGGTCCTCATCAGCTTCTCCGGAGCAATCTTGTATTGACTGGCAACCAGCTTGTGTACTGCGTTGTCATCCTCGAGGAACATCTTCATTCGAATGAAGGGTTCGCGACCTTTTTGGGTAAGCATGTGCCATGGCTTGGGACGCGCTAGAAGGTCCGATACCGATCCCTGAGACAAACCCAATACTGACTCGCCGAATAGCCGCTGTGAAATCGAATACTGAGACAGCTGTTCTTTCACCTGCACACACATTACAAATATGCAACGTTGGATAGGAACATCGCATAAATTGTACGTAATAGATAGGTGATTAAAAAAACTTACCCTTTTGACAATATCTTCGGTGTTAAGATTATTATACAGATCGAATTGTTGCTGCGTAATTGGAGGAAGCACAGCTTTCAACGGTCTTTGATTGGCCGAGTGGTGAGTTGGCGTGGACGGTTGGCTTATCAAACTGTTCGTGATGGATGCCATCCTTTGAAGAGGACTGGCTGCCGCCGCGCTGGAGAATTCTTCACTAGGTGTCATTGCAGGAGGGAGTATAGAATTGCCAAGCGGTGAACTCGCGCTGGAACCGCCGGGCGTCGATTGCGGGCCTGTAGATTCCTGCTTTGGTCTCACCAGAGAGAAAGCACTTCCTGCGTGCCTCATCGCCTCTTCCATTTTCTCTTTCTCCTCTTCCGACACACCGTTTATCATTTTGTTGCGCGGATCCACTTTGCCTAAACTCAAGTCCTGAACACTGCCGCCGCCGCCGCCGTTCGCGGCCAAATGATGTTGCTGAAGAGCTTGTTGCTGAAGCGCCAGCAAACCTGGCAGTCCGGGCAATCCTGGCAATCCAGTCATCGAGGGTGTCTGTCCTGGTGCTGCGTTCAGCTTTTGAAGCTCACGGTGGTAAGCGTCCAAGGCCAGTCGAATGTCTTCTTGGGTACGCTCGATACCTTGAAGACCACTTTGTGTACCACTGAAAAAATGCGGAAAGATCGCACTACGATCAATCGAGGTCGCGTGCTGTCCTCAATAATAATCAATCGCGATAACGCAATCGTGCACTGGGTAAAATTTCAAGCTTCGAAGTTATAGAGGTACATGTCAAACACACACACACACACACACCACACACACGGTGAAAAATTCATTTTAAATTATAATCAAGATACAAATCTACACCGCGTTTGAAAGTGTATCTAAGGTTTTTACTCGATTTCAAGTAACACGAAAAGCTCTCCCGCCCAAATAAAGTTTTCTTATCACGAAACGGCAGTTTGCACTTGACATTTCATGCCACGATATCCGAACAAATGTAGGTAAATAATGCATTACTTCAGCCGTATGTGTCATCCATTTCAGTTATCACTGTGCATCGGTGAAGACGTGTACGTATTATTTGCATCAAACTGCGAACGATAACGTTTGGCAAGCACGTAAGTCCACGTTTTACACGATTAGCGATTCTTACCTAGAAAACTCTCGCGGACGAAGGTCCTCCACTCTTCTGCCCATCAGTTTGGCCAGTTCTTCCTGATAAATTCTCACCACCTTCTCCTGAGGAATGTCGTCGTTCTCGTACTTCTTCAGTCTCCTATTTTGGCTGTCAAGTCTGTCCTTGTTGAACGGACTCGGACAACCGATTCTGCTCGGACTCTTGCTGTCTGCGTCGTTCGACACCTCGTGCTCACTCCTCATTTGCATATGGCCCGACTCCGAGAGAATATGTGCCAATCTTTCGTCATTCATTTCTGGCGGACCACCATCCTGTGGCCCACGTGCGAATGCTGGCATTCCTTGCTCCTTGCCTGAAACATACTCTACGGGTGAGGCACAACTTGTGGTGTATTCTTACTCAGTCTGTGTGGGTCTTAGAAATATAGTATACAAATAAGAAAACATAAATCACGTTCAACATCAACAAAATCAAAAACTGACGAACACAAATATTTCTCGACGCGTCGTCTCGATGTCGCTTGCAACAACCTAAATCACTGATTTCGCATATCTTTTGATGAAGTTCCGCTATATATATTTCCAGTATCAACATTATTCGCAAACAAGATTGCACGACTGCACGCGCAAGTATAAACACGGTGCTCATTATTGCGAGATTTCAGGTTAATCTCGCATATACATTCATTTTTTAGCGCAACTTGTTTGCTCGCGGATAAACCAGTCTACTATACCAGCGAGTCATATTTGAGAGATGATTCCCCGGGTTCGTAAGCAATTAATACATATAGCGCGCAATCGATAACTGCGTGCTGAATCCGAAGGCGAAGTATACTCAACGACGATAATTAAAATATCCTCTTCTGGACCCTCTCCCTTGCGGTCTTCCCCCTGCACGTCGGCAGGAGTGTAGTCTTCCTACGTGTTTCCCGTCTAATTGACCAATCAGCGCTGCAAGATTCAGACGAACGAACCATCGATCATGTCTTTGATTGCTCGCGCGAGCGTCGCACGCGAATCGGCGAGGGAAAAAGAGCGATTTGATGTGTATGGCGAAGAGTCGGGCGCGGATTTTGATCATAGAAAAGAACATAATCTTTGCAAACATCTCATCCATCAAGATGTTCATCATTTAAAAATAAACGCGCGGTGTCTACTTGACTATTTCTATGATCGCAAAACAATTCTCGTCAGATTCAATGGCTAATGCATTTTGCGTCCTTACCTATTTTGTATCGTATACTGTGCACTGTGTGATATATTGTACCGTGAGCAATATCGATATTTATAGCAAATTCCGTTTTATTTATAATTAAGTAGGTAATGAAATTAATTTCGAAGTCTGAAACCACAAACAGGATTTGTCGTTAAGATATTCGAGATATTCGGGCATTCGGGTTTTCTTTTCTAGAGTATGAAAACTTAAATCTAAAACTTAAATATATTAATCACTTCCCCGTAAAGTTATTGACAATGTATCTCAGTTCGTAACCGCGACGCGATGGGAGAAGATGAGTTACTTGCGTCACTAACATCTTCCTTTCCGCGGAATACTTCGACAACATCACGTGGGAAAACTTTACGCGCATCGTGTATGAAATCGTACGCGTTGAGCTTGATTATACGTTCGAGAACCTACATCCTCTCCCTCTTGCAAACTTTCTCGTAGAAAATCTAGAATAAATAGCAAAGCAATAAATATTATCGGATTAATGTGATCGCGAGCTATACTTTATACGGGACGCGTGCAACAAACGAGAACAAGTATAATTGTATTTGCTCGTCATGTACATACGTATCCCCCACTCATCGTGTTTGGCACAATGAGCGGTATCGTTGCAAATTCACAATGTTTCTCTCAATTAACAAGAAGCATATTTTTCCACACAGATTTGCTCAATCGCGAGTCAACCTGCGTGCTACTTTTTTTTTTTTTTTTTTAAGCGACGGTCGTTGTGTGTATTTCGCGAGTGCACACGCGTTCGTTGCAGGTGTCCGCGGATTTGGAACGAAATTAGATTTAGGAGCATATTTCATCACGTTTTCAAGGATATTGCGTTATGACAGGAAAGACATGTAAAATCGCGTTATTCCGAAAGAAAACATAGCACGAACACATTGTGTATTCCTGATAATAGAAAGATTTCTATCTCATCGCCATTTCGATCGCCCGCGCATGCGTCAATTTCCCACGGTTTGAAAAATCCCGATGGCAGCGATAAGTCGCTTGGAAAATGGCCCAGTTGCGTTACGCAACGGTCGCGCGCGGCACGTCGCGCATTGTTACGAGCTTTGCGCGCTAAAATCCATACTTTTCTCAGCGATTGCGCGCCCGCTCGCTTGGCACTTCGTCTCACATATACGCGGATGATGGCGAAACGTCACGGTCGTCGCCGTGCCGTCCCGATCGCGTCGCGGCATCAAAGACCGGTTACGGGGAATCGACGAAAGGGGGAACAATCGCGACGCACAATGGGCGCGACGACGAAAGAAGGAAATGTTCGCGTACGCACACTCTCCGTGCGTGTTTCGCCGGAAAGGAAACCGTACTAGCGGGCAATTATATTCGCGCCGTAAAATTGTCTCGACGCATGCACGTGCATGCGACGCGACCCGCGCACACACGGGCGCGCACAAGCGGCGCGATATGAGGGAGAGAAACGCCGACAATAGGCCTGATTGCAAAATCTAGAACGATTTCGTGGGAGTCCGCAGGTAACGGTGACTTAAGAAATTCACCCGATTGTTGCGGGAGCGAGTGCGAGTTGCGACGCTTCCGAAGCGCTACGCGATTTCGACTCGTGATCGCACGCGAGATTTGTGAAAAATTGTATTCACAGCGTGTGTGGAAACCCGTGTCTTTACGCGTTATAAGTCGATTCTTTACTATATTGTCCAAATGTTTTGATTTGAAATATATCTGTTTTAGAAAAGAAAGATCTGAAATATACATCGGCGAGTTCACTGAAACTGAAAAAATTTTCAAATCCTCGAAAGCGTATAATATACTATTTCGCGACGAGATCGAGGCGTCAAAATGTGAAAGGATACGAAACAAGATAGAAAATCTGATAAAAATCCGTAGCGTAAGGCGAGGCGCTGAGGCTTAATGAACGAAACTCATTCGCGTGAAATACAGCGGTGCGTTTTGCAGCCGTCCGTGTGCACCTGTGCGCGCACCTGTGTATAAGAAGTATTTTCCTCGTTATCTTTGTGGGTGGAGACACGTTGTTGCGTACAGCTTGTTTAATTGAGATATGTGACGTTCGTAGCCACAAGGCATCGGTTCCTTTCTCGACGGAGGGGCAATTAAAGGAGAATCGAGTGCGCGCAAGCCAAAGAACGCCGCGCGTTCTCTTGTAAATTAAACTTAAAGCCTAGCTTCTCTATCTCGGTACATATTACTCGAGTTAATAAAAAATTAAGTTAATTTTCAATTTGATGTAGTTTCACACATTCGTAAGACGTTAATATGTAACTTAAAACTTTACAATAGAAAACTTTTTTTTATGTACCGCAATATTTCAATCTCGATTTTTATCTAACTTTTGTAAACACCCGTTGATATCAAATAACTTGCTCGCGGAAGACTACAACGCGAAGATTTGCAAGTGGACAAACACACAAACCGATAATCGGTTCATGTTTCAACGACCTCTGATTTTCGTTACGTAAATTTTGTTTAATTATTTGCGCGCGTATATCGAGCGCCGATACAATAATATGTGAATATGACATTCGAAATCGCTTTGTCGTACTTTGATAGTGTTATCTCGAATCGGGTCAATGTACTCAGACGAGACACTTTCATAGTCGGAGTATATCGTTCGGAGATTCTTCTCTTTTTTTTTTTTTAAATTCAATACTGCTTTCTATGTATATTTTGCATTGCCTCGAAATTCTGCTGATCATAGGCGGTACACAATAAAAACCATGCTTATAATCATGTGTTTCTTCGTAAAATGCAATAATTATGTCAGTTATAAAATCACAAATGTCCCGTCGCTCGCGTGGAAATTGTAGTTATATGACCGTAAGTACGGCCCATAACATTTCGCGCTGCAGTTGCAAATCACAGGCAACCATGATTTTCGTTCATGATGATGGTCGTCGCGCCGCGAAAAGTCTTCGTCGAGAATCCGGCGAGCGCGCGCGCGTTTACCGCTGCAGGAAACAAAATTCTGCAATAAACTGACTTGGAGCTAGACCAACTATGTTTATTACGGTAATCTCGCTGTGCGTAGCTCTTGGTGCGCGCTTAGATCAATTGTGTTGCAGCGCTCCGCGAGCAATAATAAACCGCTTGGACGTGCCGCGCTGAATAGTGGGCCAAGATCCAGATATGTTTGTCGTGGGATTAGCAGCTTCCATGATTTTTGCACCTTTCCTAAACAACTGACAGGGATATCTGTGTAATATATTGCTTTGATTTAGAGACCACGTTGGAATCCGAGAACTCTGCGATGACCGAATTTAAATTCTCTTAAACTGCACGTAAACAACGATTGTCAACGATATAGCGGTGTGTAAATTTTGACGATGACAAAAAAAAAATTTCTCCGCTCATCGCGTGTGGTAATTATGCGTTTATTTAATCTGTCTGTGTGAATACTCATTGAAAGTACACAACGACGTTCCCACGCCGCGAGAGAGCGCCGTGGAAATAAAATCATCCCGAGATCAATAGCTCGTTATAATGGCAACAGTTTTCAGATAGATGAGCGATAAATACATAAGTTGACCACAAAGTCAATTCACAGATCACAATAAAGCTTTCAGCGACAGGTTGACACGCTGCGCCGTCTATGCCGGTTTACATAGCACGGCGGATGAGTCGTTAGATCAGGTATTTAGCTCGACGCAAACTTATCTTAACCGACACCTCCACCAAAGCTAGGCGGTGCCTTTCAGACTTTATAAAGCCACCGATTTTTGCCCATAAATCACGCCTGATTATAGAAGTTTCGGACATTACTCCAAGTATATTTATGCTATTGAACCTCGGCGGACTCTCGTTATGATCACAAAGAGCTCACGGCCATGACTCATACGAACAAACGACCACGGTGAATGATTAATTCAACGACTAAAAAGATTCCTGGATGTTAATGATGATGCTATATTTTCAATACCGGCAGTAAATATATTTAATATCCAACTGATCGCAACTATTTTGAAGTTAAAAAAAAAACTCACTTCGTGTTATTTTACAAGTTGTAAACTATTTCATGTAGTAACGCGAATATATACGCTTCAGTTGGCTACAATACAAGAATACATAAATGCGGTGCTTTAGCTCGATTTATAAAATAAACTTTCAAAATAAACAGCGTAAAACAACTTTTGTATTTTTAAAATACAAAAAGAAACAAGTTTAACTTTTTGTACATGTAACTTTACAACAGTTCTATATATTTCTTATTTATAATCTCTCTTGATTGTTTACTTGACCGATATCGGCGACCGCATTAGCGCGGCGATTTCTGCAATTCTGATTTACTGTCGTTCTCGCACGCTGCCGCGAGATGATACACGTTGCTCGCTCCCTGTAATTTTACGGCTGACACATCGAGGAACGTTGCGATCCCCTAAGTTTTTGTGTCACCGGTTTTCTCCCTCCGCCCTACGAACGCCCTAACCCTTCATTCCTGTTGCGCCCTTTTCCCCTCCTCTCTCTCTCACTCTCACGCGCAGAGTCCGTCCTATCCGTTGTAATGTCCCGTGATTGTTGTTACCAGAGAGATCCGACGGAAACCGACAAACCATTGATGCGGGACGCATGTCGTGCTCCGACTAAATTTTATACATGTTTTATTTCGTCACCGGACGTGAAGGGAAAAATGATGGCATTGAGTCAACATCCTGCGCGATTGATATTAATATTTACAAAAAAGCGGAAGAGACTGCACGCTATTGCGTATCTATGAGGTATTGTCGCGCGTCGTCGCGAGAACACATTCTGACTAAAAGGCGTAAAGAAATATATTTATTACGCGTTACACTTATTTTACGTCAGAGTTCACTTTATTATCGCCGAAGAGAACAGATCCATTTATTTGCACGAAATATCCGCAATGGTGTCAACATAAACCAGCGGTTACTCGGATTTTACGCGGATGCAATTTAATTTTTCCGTTGTAATCGGAAAAGTGTAATTGTCTCTCCGCGAGTAAGTACGGACTTAACCCGCGCGCGTTTCAGAATTTCTATATTCTCCACTGGATCTTGTCTTCCTTTCTTCTCCCCTCTCTATACACATCGCGGAGCCCTTTATACATCTCACCCCTACCCAGTACTCATCCAGGGCTTCCTATTCCCAGAAGCTATTAGTCTAAACAATATGGCTGCCAAACGCAGCATACAATCGATAGCAAGGTATGCCAACGAGCTGCGTAATTTAATTAAGACTATAGCTGTTCAAACCTGGAATTATAGCGTATATGCATTAATACATTTTTGTATCAGATACCGAAACACAATGGAGCTTCGGTAACAATACGATACGATGTGTGTAGATAGAACATTTTTTTTAAATTCACAATTTTTACATACATCTGCGAAACTTCCTCTACGTATTATAACTAATTTAAATTCATTTGCCTATGGAATAATAGAATTACTTCTGCGATCACTATAAGATAGATATAGATGTATAATTTATACATACATAATTGACTTTTATCGCGCGAGATGACTTATAAGATATTATCGGTTCTCGCACTTAAATATAAATATAAACCTTTGGTATCGAGAAAGCTCACGATGTCACCAACGCGTATTCAGATTCCTAAATGCGATCGCACTTCGCGTTTGTACAGAGGGATGCGATTTTTGACATGAGCGTTCCTTTCCTGCGGTGCAGTTAGAAGAAACGAAAGTACCACCGGACCCCGCGTTAGACGCAGCTGAGAGGTTAGCTGACAGCTGGTGGTTAGTGATACGGCGAGATGGATTATTGGCAGTGCTAGGCGGAAAATTTTCGAGAGTCAAGTTAATCGACAGCGAAGTCGTCGACGGCGAAGGCAAGAATCATGAAAATACTTCGCATCGTTTTGTTGTGGGAATAGCTGCCGTTTGGTGTTATCAACATGTGAATAATTAGGTAAAGAATGTTAAACGTAATTACACACTTAAGACGGCTAACTTTCGATCGTGCATCTTTAAACGATCGTGCTGAACTTTACCGTAAATGCGCTTTATCGCGCTTACGGGGCGTAGAAGGAAGCGAAATTAATCACGATATAGTCACGTATGTGTTCGCTACAATGTGGCAGCAACGTGTGTAATTACGATGTCTCGTCCGTCTTCGTGGACATGGAGACGTCAGACGATCCAGCCTTCGTCGTGTCGGATATACGCAGAAGCGCGTCGAGAAGTTGTACGCGGTTGAGATAAACAACAAATACAAATGAAAAAACGAAGAGAGTGAGACTGGAACTGATGTTCGGTACTCACCTTTCTTGGGGATGAGGGACTTGAGCAGCATTACAGCGTTATCGTCGCAAGCCCAACCGTGCATCTTCCGATAGCTGTCACGGCCTTTTTCGGTCAGTTTGTCCCAAGGTTTGGGTTTGCTAAGTAACTCGCTGACCGTGCCCTGACTCAGTCCGAGAACATATTTGGCGAACAATCTCTGTCCGATATTATGTATCGACAGCAACTCCCGCACTCGTCTCGCTATGTGAAGAGTATCGAGATTTTGCGAGGCGTACTTGTCCATATTGTGACGTAACATCTCTTGCAGTCTCGCCTCCATGGGATCACCCTTCGGAATGAGAGACTCGCCCAGCCGACCGGCCATACCAGCGGCTCCGAACTCGTCACCGAATCGGAACGGATACGTTCGATCGTCAAACCGAAATGGACTTTTTAGTGTGTCGAGAACGCTCAGACCACCGATGTTATTGTTCGCTAGATGGTGGCTGTTGTTATTGTTGTGACATGATTCCTGATCGGCCGGGCTTTTCGGAGGAGGTGCGCTCGGAACACCAGGTGTGAGACCGCCGCCGTTGATGGAAGCCGAAGGAGTATTGGTTTCCACCATCGACGTAGGTGGTTGGAAGCTCGGCGGTGATGTTAAGGCGGTTGTGGAGGATGGTGTTGGAGGTGCTGGCGTCTCATGTCCCGATACCGGTGTTGGAGCTTTCTCAGTGACGTCTAAATTACTCAGAGGAGCCGTGCTTATAGGCGTATTCGACTTTGCAGGAGTATTCGAAGTGGACGACGGATCCGCACCCGGCGATGGCAGGTGATTTAAACTACTTGGCGTTGATGGCGGATGAAGACCCATGTGCGGTTGGGTCTGTTGCAACTGCTGTTGCTGTTGAGTTAACTGGCTTAATTGGGATGGCTGTGGCTGTTGTTGTTGTTGCTGCTGCTGCGATTGCTGTTGTTGCTGTTGCTGCTGACTCATGATAGACCTTTCCAATGTCCGCCTCCAATTCGCGACGATTTCTTCACCAAGGAATGAGCCAAAGGTCTCGACGTTTTGAAGAGGTGGCGGGAAGAGAAGGTTTGAAGTTGTCGAAGAGGCCGAAGAAGGCGTTGGAGTGGAACGCGGAGGGAGGGAGGTTGCCGTCGGAGGCGGTGGCGGTGGTTGTTGGGAGGACACATGGGACGTAGGTGGTACACCTCCAACCCCGTGGGGTGAGGCGGTCGAGGCGCGCTGCAGGGGTGACGATAATCCACCTGCAACCACCAAAAACACAAGGGAACCCGTCAGCACGCGTACATGAAACTCAACCTAAACTTCGACTCGCGATGAGGATCAGTAATGTTGTTTCCCGTTCTGATCATCAATTCGCTGTCATTATTGGAGTGCGAAAAATCGAGCGGTAATTTCAGCTCTCTTGATCTTCCGAGACGACACAGATGACCGAGACTCTCTTTTTCGACGCTTCGTCGGGTCCTAATCCACGCTTGAGTGTGCAAACGAGGAACGACGTGGACGCCAACGAGAGGAAGACTGTGGAGACGTTGTCGATTGTCCGGAAAGAAATTGTGAACGTAAGGAGACGTCCATTTTCGCGTTCGTCGCGATGATGCGTCTGGGAGAAAAAATTGCGCCACTGTCGCGTCGAATAAGACGGTTTTTGTTTTGCGACGCAGCTGTCGCGAACATTAGAAAACGGAATGTAGCAGATGACTGTACGAGAAGTTTTATGTCTTTCTCTACATTCAGACTGGATTCTAAAAGGACTTGATTGTATTACCACATAATCTTGACGTACGGGATGTTTAATTGCTTGGAATTTCCATGTGGAAACGGTACTCTTACTCCGTTATTATTGAAGGAGGTAGAGAGGGGAGAGATCGAAAACATATATATATATATGTATATAGGACCGCGAGTGACGACGACGTAAAAGGGTAGATTCGGACGGTTTGATTCAGAAGGGGTGACACGTTGCAGTATCTCTCTGGCTCTCAGCATATACAGAATGTCTCTTTCTCATCTCCTCTCATCGCGCACTCTCTCTGTCAGCTTGGATCGATTCATAATAAACTCTGTCCTCGAAACAATGGCTCGGCCCGGGCAAATATTGCGAATATCGTCCACAAATTTGCGTGCACGAAGTTTGCGTTTCCCAGTGTACAGATGGAGGGAGGGACGCTTTAGAGGGCCCTCTACGCGGGCAAGAGGGAAGAACTTTTGGAATATTCGGTAAAGGACAGAGAACGGGCCTATTGGGGGAGGGAAGGTGGAGGGTTAACGTGTGTTCTGTTGCGTTAGTACTTTCCACGCGAATATACGTATTAGAGTGGCTCGAAAAAAGTGCAGCCTAAGCAGCGAAGGTTTGGAGAAATGAAGTATGTATATGAGAGAGAGAAAGAGAGAGAGAGAGAGAAAGAGAGAGAAAGATGCAGACAAGAGTAATGAAGATAGAAAGAACAGAGAAAGAGAAGAGACAAAGAAAGTTAAGAGGAAAGTAAAAGACACAGAGGAAAATTAAAAAAGATAAAGAAAGAAAGAGAGAAAAAGAAAAAGAGAAAGAGAGTCAGAGAGAGTCAGAGAAAAGTGCGAACACAATGGCAAGCAGGGTTATTTTTGTTGTTTTCTTTTCCGATAAGCTCCTTCAGTCATCCCTCGTTTATTCTATGGAAGCGTTCTTGCGTCCGCGTTGCGTGACTCGTGTCCTTTTCATTGTTACTCGATGATAAAGCCCGTCGACGGAGCCTCGAAGAGAGAGTCGGGACCGAAGATCAGAGCGGTAGCGCAAAAATCAGAAGCGAGATTGTCGAGGTGTAACCGGCCTACTGACACCTCGTTAGTTTCTGTTTATTTATTTTTTTTTTTTTAAACTTTCCGAATTTCTATTTCTTACAATTCAAATGAATTCTTAGCACATGAGCATATTTCTTTAAATAAACACATGGCTTTTCTTTTTACTCTATGTATATTCCTGATACAATTAATTTGTATAATTTTGATTGCCTTATATTAAAAATAATTAATTTTTTTCGCTATTAATTGACAGTTCAATTAAAATTGAACAACGCTTGGAATCATACAATCAATTTTGTAATTTTATATTTTACATATTTCTCAATTCGATTTTTCCTACATCCTAAAATTAAGTGCCTTATGTATTTTTAATATACAATGACTTAAAATAATGTAAAAAATACTTAGTTCACTTACCGAGTGCTTCGGGCGTATTAGAGGATTTCAGGTTCTCGGCTTGCTGGAGCGCCTTGAAGCGTTCCATAAGAAGATGTTCCAAACTTTTTCCGGGCTCACCGGTTGGTATCTGCGAGAGGTCGACCGATCTCAGTACACTGATTTCGCGCTTTAGGTCGTCGTAATCCCTCTGCCGCTCCAATTTACTTTCCAGTCTGTTGATGTGTTGCCTCCGCACTTCGAGTTCCTCCTCAAGTCGCACTGTTGCTTGCGCACTTTGTTCCTGAAGGCGTTGCAGGTTCTGCTGTAGCCTAGACACCTCTTCAACCAACTGGTTGATCTGCAAAACAACAACATCGTCTCTATGAAGTAACAGAATTGTATTCGCACAAATTACAAATCGATAACGAGTAAATCAGTTTAAAATCTTAAATGTTAATAGTCTCTAACGCATTCGCGATATCTCGCGTTCGTTATGTTTATTGAACGATACCGGCGATAAAATTCCCCGCATTAAGGGAGACATCGCGCGATATAAATCACAAGAATTGCTACTTCCTGAAATATCGCCGAGTACTTTCGCATCGCTCATCAGGAAATCGACTCGAAGCGATTAAATGGAGATGGAACGTAACTACATTATCATCGACGCAAATATAGAATCACATTTACGAGCTTTTCCCTCCTCCGATTCACTTCGGGCATCGTTTATCTGAGACCGAACCTAGTAAGGAGCTTACCAGAAGCTCTTTATTAATTTTATCGGGAATATATACGGAAATCAATAGCAGACGCTTAGGAGAGGATAACTTTAAATCTTGGCGAGTCTCTGAATGTAATTACCGCGGATTAAATTACGTATAAAGTCTCAATCGAATCGATCGCATCGGTTGAATTGTCATCCAATTATCGTATCAATAATAATAATTTATGACATGTCACCGACCGATCTCGTCGCTTCGACACTTGATTCTTGAAGTCCAATGTGTGATAATAAATAGTAGTTCGCACAGAGCTGTCACTTACTACAAATAATAACTCATAATTTCGCAACAAAATCGCTTTAAGTATAGCGGTGCAGTAAAAAAATTTCAAATTGTCTAGTATCCTATATAAGGTATATTATAAATATTATGAAGAAAACCTTAATTACAGTAGTAAACAATTAAATATAAACCATATAAGATGACAAAAAATTTATGACGTTTATATATCGCTCGTAGCGATAATGTATGAAGTACATCTGTCTCTCATTAATGCATCATCGATCTGCATGTAATAATTACGTAATAAGTGCACGACCACAACGTCTTGTTTTTCCATCTCCATAACGAGGACGAATCCGGGATGTTGAAAGAATCGAGTGACAGCACTGACAAAAAATTATCACGACGAATAGAGCGTACGGCAATCGTCGTGTCGCTACTGTACCGCAATCAATCGCAATGAATCGTGAGCACTCAAAACCTATCCACGTGTTCCGCAGGGGTTCACGTGGATGCATGTGCGCGAGAATACGGAACAGAGGGAAGAGTAGGCGGGAGAGTAAGAGAGAGAGAGAGAGAGAGAGAGAGAGAGAGAGAGAGAGAGAGAGAGNGAGAGAGAGGGAGGAGAAACTGTGCAGGCGCAGGGGAGAAAGAGAGAAGGCCGATCAAAGAGGAATGGAGTGGGACGATTTTAAAGCCGAATGCGTTCGCACCGTGGCGTGCACCGATGCAACGTGAACGCGAGATCGTATCAATTGTTTTTTCTCGCCGAAGCGTCGTCTCTCTTTCCGTGCTCCGGAGGTTAATTGAGAAGCAACGATTTCAATTTTGCAAAATTTGCACCTCCGACAGCAGCGCGTGAATGTCAATGCACGTGTTTTGCATCTTGCGAAATGAAGTTTGTGTGTTTGTTTCTTTTTAACCTAAAGAGATTACAAATAAATTTTTTTTTCATTATGTCATTTTTTATCGTTCAATATATTCAGCGGCGTATATAACGTATAAGTATCGATTTAGAAAGTTCTTTTACAATTTAATGAAATTAACTACATATCTCTCACTCTCTTTCTCTCTGGCGCTTTTGTAACCCCGTGACTCATCGTAGCATAAAATCGAAGAGCCTTGACGCACGTGGTAAACTTGCACGTTTTTACTCGTTAGTTTATTTATCGGGGGCGGCTACCTGTCGATTGTCCTCCGTGTCACCCATAATCGATACGCGCTTACGTCTAGAAGTTTCATTTCCACCTGTATAGGTACGTGCATGTATATTATATGCAACCTAGTACAGATGCGTGTTGCGACAGCTTCACATACACCGAACGACATACCGACAAGAACCACGGGTGTAGATAAGTACGCATTGACGTTCGATATATTGTCAGAGGTAGAAGAGGTGGTTTCTGACAGAAGGGGTGGCTTATGTGTAGGGATAAGTTTCCGAAGTTGTTGCGATCGCTCGCAATAATGTCCGCCATTAGCGGCGATGGGGTAGGTTATCGCCATGAGGGAAACCTGAAACGAAGGACAGGTGGAATTAACACCACGTCGATCGACGAACTTACGATAAATACGGCGACGACTGAGCGATGTGCGTGTGTGTTTTTTTTTTATTTGCATGACGGACACTCACCTTTCGCGTTTGGTGTTGCGAAGGGCGAATCTATCGACTTCGCCCTTTCTACTTTTCTCCCGTGACCATTATTTAACGATGAAAATAAAGCGCGAAATCAACATTGCAATATATGTGCGATCGTATGTTTTTTTAATCAGCGAACTATAGAGCGAGCGAGACTTCAAGAAGCGCAAGACCTACTTTAAACTCTCTTCCCTTATTGTGATATAATGTGCGAGTTTCACATATAAGTACGAACAAAAGTTACGGCATTCAATTAGTAACGGCTAGTGTGGTTGCCGATATATATATTCCCCGAGTGGAGCAACTATACTCGTTAGTAGAAATCTTGAGTATTATCCGAGAACTCGGATATTCGAATGCGTCTATCTGATGGGAATGAGAATACATTGATTTTATGGTACTCCTGGATAAGCAAAATTTAGTACTGGATTATCTCGTACAATATCACTGCGACATTTTACGATCCAGTATGCAATCTGACGTGTCGTCATGATAATAACATATAACAGAAGGTTAATGTGTCTCTCCAGCTCACAGTTGGTCCACTCTGATATCAATAGTATTAATAATCTTACATTATTCGGAAATAGCTACGCAGAGCATCGTGGAGCTTTGGTTAAATTTAGTATATATCTCAGTAGTTCGTAAAAAAACCGCAGACTTTATTGAGGTCACATATTGTTCGCCGTATTGATATTCGACTTTTGCATCGAGATTTAAAGTGTAATTTTGTTTCCGGTCGAAAAAGAATAATATTGTTTTCAAAGTTCTTCAAAATTAGTTCGTCAAAATTAGTATATAAACAAAATTAGTATATGAATACTTTTGAAATAAACATATAAAGTTAGAACAAATAAAAATCAATTTTTGACAGTTGTTATCTATTTGCAATATTGCGACAAAAGTCGAAGAGTAAACGCTGCTAAGAGCGAATAATTACTCTTAAGAATGACGGCGAAGAGTGGCGGATGTTGGCAGATTTTCTACGTTGGAACAACGTCATTGGTAGAAGGAGAACTGCTCGTTAGCGAGATTCTCGACTGCAGAAGAGCCACACAAAGTCGGTATGCGCGTATAGAAGACGTACATGTGGGGTAGTGACCAACGAGCAGCAACCCCCCTGCTACGAAGGCGTTGAATCTGTGTGGCGAAGAGGGAGTGAGTTGAAGCAAAAACAATCGGGGCTTGATCGATGGTCGTGAGGTATGGCGACGAGGATGTGAAGGCGAGTCGGAAGACATGATCGGTCGTATGCAAATTAAAGCGAGAACGGCGAGCTCGGAGCTGACTCGGGTGGGAAGAACTGGAGGGTGCGAAGTCGGAGGGTGCGCGCAAGGGCTGCCTGCGCGCGGTGGTGTCAAGCAAACTTGAAGTAGCCGCACGCGTCCGTATTGTTTCTTGACCACCCTGTGTCCGCCTTCTACCACCCTTTTCTCGATCCCGTACACCCTCCCTTCGTTACCCCCTTAATCCTCCGCGATTTTTGCTATTTGCATTATATAGGCGTCGGAGGCCTTTGTTTGTTGAGCTATTGATCACATTTTCTCCCGTGGTATAATCAATCTTCACGCACACGGCCGCGGCCTTTCTCATCTCTTACGTATATACACGCACGTGTGTATGTGCGCGCGCGTGCTTACGCGTGCGAATGTATGCACGGACGCGGTGACTCGAGTAACGCGCGGCTCTTCGATATCCATACACCGTGGCACATTAGAACCCCCTTTTCGTATATGGACGTAGATTCGGTACAGGGACAAGATGGCCGTTTGCTTCGTATTAATTTCGTAGCCTGTCCACCAATGATGCGTCGGTACGAGATCGCCATGGCCGTCGAAATTCACGTTCTCGCTTTTCGTGGTTTCATAGCACTCCCTTTCTCACCCCCCTCCCACCGTCGTATTATCGTTTCCACGTGGGCAGCGGGAAAGCAAATATAAATTGTCGTGTACATCGGAATACTTTGATATATCCCTTTGATCTATATCCATTACATTGATATATATCACTGATAAGGATAAATATCGTAAAAATTAAACTGTAAGAGAGAGTATTCATTTGATGTTCAATTGATTTCTATTTGGTTATATCCGATATTAAACTGTGCAAATTAGAGTATATAAAATTGTTATTTGAAGAATTTGATATCCTTAACTAAAGTAATAAAAACTATATTTCTATAAATAAATAACTATTTAAATCTAAATTTGTTTTTACAAAGATGTACATAAGCAAAAAATAAGCATAATTAATTTAAATTATCTTTGCACATTTTCAGCTTTGATTCTTATTTTCTTTTTTTTTTTATAAAAGAAAACATCTAATACATTGTTGTTGAATCTATAAATATTTACAAAAGCTCTGATAATTACATTTTGCTCAAGAATGAGGAGCAACAACCGATAAAATGCAATGAGTCTTTCATCCGCGAATGAACCCTTTGTCGTACCGCTCGATCTATCACAAGAACTGAAACCTTGGTAGATCATACCGGACCACATCGTTAGGGACCAATATCATTACATCGCGATAGGAAGATTCCATTTTTACATCTCGGAAGGAAAGATCACCGGTATCAACCCCTTTAGCGGCAAAGCACTCCTTTGGGCCGTAGAGAAGCTCTCTCCCATGAAGGTTCGCTCCTCTTCTCGCCACAGGAGAATGCCAATTAAAAGCCGAGGTCGGAAAGAAAGCCCAATCGATAGGAGGCGGCTTGCCTTTCTCTTTCTCGTTCTATCTCGCCGATTTTCATTCTCTTGCTCATTCTCCTTCCCTTTTACTCTGCCGACGTGGGTAGCTGAAGCAACCGAAGCGAAGGGTTGCCCAAACTGGGAAGTGGGAATTATGGGCAGGATTAATATGCAAGGACTGGATACGTGCGGTGGCAGGAGGTGGAGGAGACGGAGCAGGAGGAGGATGAGCGGCTTGGGGCTGCAAGAGGGTGGCGAAGCAACAAAAGGGGTCGAAGGGGAAGTATGGATGGAGAAAGGGGCTTTCCGTTTTCTGTCTCCGTCAGTTCGACATTGAGATAGCGCTCGTTCGGTCATTCGTCCTCTCTTCGTCTTCGCCCACATCTCTCTCATTCTATCAGCTCGCATCTCATCCCCACCACACCTTCCTTACAGGATACACGGCTAACGGACACCCCTATCGATTTTACAACTCGATATATGTGAATACCCACTTGTCTAATGACTGATCGGGCTTCGAGCTCAACCCTTTCCCTCTCTCGAGCGTCCTCCCTCGAACCCCTTCGCGTTTCTGGCCGAGCTTCTCCGCCAGCCATCCTCCACGATACCACCCCACAGGAGATGGAGAAAGAGAAAGAGAAAGGAGAGAGAAAGAGGAAGACAGCAGCGGCAGAAGGAAGAGGATACGGGAGAGAGTTGAGGCCGAATGTATCTCGCCTCATTACACAGACTACGTGCTTTTGGCCAACATCTCGCGTTGCATCGACGCGCATACCCTCGCAAAAATCCGACAATAAGGGCGCTCACCTACACATCCCTATCGCGCGACGTGATATCTGACTTTTTTGCCGTAGGTGGAAAAAAGTAACGGGATACGATCAACGACAATTTTATCGTCGAGGGAGATTCGCCGTCGTTTGCACAAAGACATCTCAATAGGAACGCGAGATAGAAAAATAAGAAATCAACACAATATGGAATTTCTTAAAAATTTTATCTCAGATTCAAATAAGAAATACTACAGTTAGTTATTAATTAAAAAAAAAAAAAAACTGATAAGAATGTGAACCGTATAATCAAATAAAGAAATTAATTTTAGAACAATTTCTATGTACAAACATATACATCGACAATGCTTGAAATTGTGCGTGAGAACTGTGTAACTCGCTGATTCTCGAAGTAGTATGTTCGTTAAGCAACCAAAGACGATGTTTACCTTATAGAAGTTGCACACGGCGCGCCATGGAGAGTCACAGAGGGATGAGAAAGCGGCTGTTGGGGTGGCAAAGGGAGGCGGATAAGAGGGGTGTCGCTGGTCGTAACGTACCTCGGTTCGTACGAAGGGTAGAAGGCAAAATGTATGATATTTTATTTTAGCGTTCTTCTGGGCGCCGCTAGATAAGCCTCCGAGGATTTATGCTTATTACGAGCGAGCACTGGCGGAGGGCACTCTTTGCCGAAACCGGTCCTGTACATACGGTGGCGCGCGCGATCCTCGGGCTTGCCACCCCTCACCACTCCCACGCCTTCCCTCACACTCGCACCCCTGATACACGCGGTTATGCGTAATATACATCAGATTATGAAAGCTAGTAATACCAGGTAGACTCGACCATGCGATATTGCCTTTATAATGGAACGACATCTCCTCCTCGCGCTCGCCCCAAGCTTGTGCGCGCGGTATTGTTTAAAAAACTCTTGTATTATCAGAACTGTACGTAAATAAACCACCGTAAGGCGCGACTGCGCGCAAAGTTTTCTTTTTTTCTTACAACCGCACAATCGCAACTTGCTGCAGTTGGATGATATATCATATAAAGTTTTTTCTCTCGTTTGCGTTTTATTATATCAATATACTATTAAAAGGATATTGAAAATTATTACTTTTTTTCTTATTCATTACTTAAATATAAAAGCTCAATTAATCGTGTATAAATATTCGTTCGAATGAAAATCTATAAAAATTAATAAAACATATCGTGTGTCACTTTTGCATAGTAAAGTATCGATACTTATTAATGTGCCAGTGTAACATAAAAGGTTAATGAGAATTAAATATATAGATCTAACACGCTCGCATGTTCTCGCACGGCGAAGGGAACGATTAAATCGTTACGGGCATAAATTATTTCCACAGCTGACCTAATAATTCCTCGATGTTTACAAAGGATTTAGCTATCTTCGGCACCTGCGCTGCTGCGATCCGCAATCGACCGGACGGCGGCCACGAAGAATTAATATTAACCGCGTTCGTCATCCCTCCCTCGCCCTCTCTTTCACTCTCTCTCTCTCTCTCTCTCTTTTTCCTCTCATGTCCTCATCCTTTCTCATCTCTCTTCTTCGTTCTGTTCCTCTTTCTATTCCCGACTCTTTCTCTGATTTGCATTACGAGGACTACGCGTTTATGAATACATACGCCCACCCACACTCTCGACTCGCGGTGGCTCGGCAAAAGCCATATATTAGTCGGAGCATTCGCCGAGAGAGAAATATTGAAACGAGAGAAACAGGTACGGACTTGCCGGGCTAGAGACGGCAAGAGAGACACTGAAGAGGAAGACATCCGAGTGTATGCTCGTACAACGCCAACCAGTGAAATTTGCAATAATCGCACGCTCCTCTCCCTTTGCTCGTTCGCCAAAAGAAACGATTAAAGATTACAGCAAATACTATACTTGTGTAATTTATTTTTTCATCGTCACATATAACACGCAACTATTTTAAACATACATATATATTTCAAGTAAGTGTATGTAATCCAATGTAAAAGAAAAAAAGACAGACACTAAATAGTAAAATAACATCAATACATGTTAAGTTCCAAGTTAACCCGAGTCGAAATTTAAACCCTACAGGAAAAAAGAAAATTTCGGACGTATAGCAGCGTCAAAGTAGGATCTACTTTCTCCTACATAAAAAAAGAGGAATTGAGGGTCAATGTAGACGCTAAATTTCGACTCGGGAAACGGAAACTTTTTCGTCTGATTGGTATATTCCGTCTGAAATCACTGCGATCCGATCGACGGGTATCGAAAGTGTCAACGTCGCCGTCTGGGCGCGAACGGAGAAAGCTCGCACGAGGGGGTTGCGAACAATCACCTCTGTTCGCGCGGGAGAGACAGTGAGATCATAAACGCACGCGATTGTTGCGAGGGTCGCGAGTCGGGCATTTATTTCATAATCAGCAGCTTTCGAATCGCCGTCATTGTACGCGGCAGCGCTTATTGACAGAAATGCTCGATAGGAAATGCTCAGCCTCTGGTCCCTGACATTTATGCGGTGGCTCTTCCTCCTCGGTGGGATAGGTGGGCGATCTTGCATGTCTATACGTATGAACGATGTATGTGTCTGCGCGCACGAAGGTTGCGAGCGCTTAACGTCACACCATCAGGTCGGAATCGGTGGAGGGTGAGCAACGACAACCGCCGATCGGGCTGAAGCACACATTATTATCCAGCGACATATATTGCGGTGCGCAACTGTGTAGGTGTGTGCGCGCCACACACACACGCACATACATTTCCCTAACCCTGGCTGCATTGTCGCGCTGGCTAATGAGAAAGTTGCGAGTTTCGCCATTCCAGAACGAGGCAGTACGCTGTCGGGAAATACCGAAACTCGCGTTCCGATCGAAGGAGCGACTCGAGGCTTGCCGCGTTGTGGCGGTTTCGCGAAAAGATAGGATCACGGCGATTATCCGTTCGACGATTTTGCGGAACTATTCGATGGCGGTGTTTGTAGAATGTTTCATGCACGGATTATATCTCATGCAATGATCAAAGAAAGAGAGAGAGAGAGAGAGAGAAATCGAAATGAAAATTTTATTAAAATTCTATTTTTATCGTAACGTGAGTTTTTTAGTAATAAGGATGATAAATAAAGAATTATAGTTGCTATCCTAAACTTCGAACTAGAAATGACTGATAATGAAAAAATAATTAACAAATAATTAATAGAACTGCACGCGACGTCAGTCTGCGAATTGCAGAATCGAAAGTAATAACTTTTTCGGCTGTATTTGTTCAACTTAACGCGAAGCGAAGGTGTTCGCTTAACACGTGCGGAGAGACGCTCCTTCGCGCGGTCTAATTGGTGGAAGTGAAGGGAGAAACTTCGACGTAAAAACACCACGCGATATCGAACGTACGTGTCCGCCGGTGTATGGTTCCACGTATGATACGTGTCGTTACTCAACCCCTTCGGTCTTCTCCAGTAGAAACCCCTCTTCCCCGATATATTACGAGAGCCGTCCCGAGTTCTCCCCTGCCCCCGGTTTACCCCATCGCGGGACCCAGCAATGCAAATCTCTTTTTCTCCGCGCGCCTCGGTTTTATATGGTCCCGTCTCTTCTCTCTCGCTCTGAACTCTTCCTCCCTTACGCGGTCGACCACTCTTTCCGCCTATCGTTCCTTCTCCCTCCTCCCCCGCATCCTGACGCTCCTTCGCCGCTGCCATCCTTTCGTACGTGGTTTCCCTCCTTCTCTGTCTCACTTTCTCGCCCCCTTTCTGCTTTCTCTCTCTTTTTCGCTATCATCCCTCACGGTCGCCCATCCTCTTCGTCTTCCTCATTTCCACCCCGCGCGCCTCCCTCCCCCGACCCTTTCCACTCGGCAACACTGCCGACACCGCCACCGTCGCGGCCAATACAATCGCCGCCACGCCACCCTTCCTTCACGGCGTCGGTCGCCGCGTACTGGCTCTCTTTTTGTCATTGTGGCTTATTCGATATATTGTCTACGGCGGTTCGCACGGCGGAGGCGCGGCTATCCCGGGGGCGCCGGGAGATATTAGAGACAAATGACGGCGGAAGAAAAAAATCGCGTACGTGGGAACCGATTCTTGTGCCGGCATCTAGACGGTTTTAACGTGCGTTTCGGGAGAATGAACATTTGAATCCTCACGGTGACACATAGATACATCCACAAATACAACGTTGAGATCCGAATAAGATGTTTTTGCTACGTCATAAAATACACACAAAGAAAATTTCCCGATATAAATCATTTATTGTCAAATAACATTTTTCAATGATCGTATGATAGTTTTATTTTTGATATGACAAAGATCATAAGAATTTTTTAATCTATTCGCAAATTATCTGAAAGTAAGAAAAGTTCAAAGGGATTACTCTATCGCGTGTTATTGCAGTCAATATTATTGCCCTTTGCTTATTACACGCGTTCGCAGAAATAGAAATTGCAAAGTTCATCGTAATTGACATATTCGTATTTTGCAACGGTCCATCATACAACATGCAAATCAGTTGATATAAAAAAACGTCGATAAGTTTTTATTGCACATCAATGGATTATTTTTGTCTTGATACGGAAAAATTACACTTCGCGTACTTGTCGAAAAATTCAATTTGTTTCTATTATA
Source organism: Pseudomyrmex gracilis (assembly GCF_002006095.1). Lineage (NCBI taxonomy): Eukaryota > Metazoa > Arthropoda > Insecta > Hymenoptera > Formicidae > Pseudomyrmex > Pseudomyrmex gracilis. The sequence continues at coordinate 248,193 of NW_018020633.1, forward strand.
AATTAAATTTGTTCTACTTTGTGATTTTCTTTTTTACATGTCTGATCAAGTTTGAAAGTCCAAGAAATCGATCTGGTTATTAAATACCACGTCATTTCGTAAGATAGCCGCGTGCGTCTGCATATCGACAAAATTTTAGACCGACCGACCGTATCAATCATCGTGACAATATTATTGCCGCCGGTGTCACCCTTCCTTCGCGACACTACGACACCGCGCACTGACTCTTTTTATTATTGTGGCTTATTCCATGCATTGTCCGTGGCGGTTTGCACGAAGGCGCGGCTGTCCCAGGGGCGCCGAGAGATATTGGAGACAAATGACACTGCAACAAATGCGTGGGCAAAAGATGGCCCTAGCGACACGGAACCCTCCCCAGTTGGTTATAGCCTCTGACTAATGTATCTGTTTTAAGAAATCAGACGCGCCTAATTGTACATTGTTCAAGTTACGCGATTTGCATGCGCAACATTAATGACATGTCGCATTACTCACAGTGTGTTTGATTTAGTTAGATAAAATATTTCGATGCGCAAATGTGAGAAGGTGTGAAACAATTTGTTTTTTAATTAATAGATGAGAGACTCGTATATAGCGTGTGTTTTACATACAATTGTAATTAAAATAAAAATATTCAAAGATGGAAATCGCAATTCTTACAATCATTTCGCTTGCATCGGTGTAACGTTGTTACGCCTTTCTAAGGATTATCCAATGCGTTTGCAACTAGATTCTTCCGTAATCCAGTCCGGATAGAGAGAAAGAGAGAGAGAGAGAGAAAGAGAGAGAGAGAGAGAAAGAGAGAGAGAGAGAGCACGAACCGGCAACAGAAAAGTACGAGGAAGGCGAGAGCAAGGTTCTCAACGTAGGGTGGCGGTGGGTGCTAAGGGGTGCCTCGCACGCCGAATGTTGAATTTTATCACTGGCGCGCGATCTCCCCTAAGACTGTGGCGGTCCCGAGAAGAGACGCGAGGGGGTGTTGTTGCGGATAGGTTGGCTTCGACCGAGTCCGGAGATGGAGGCCGTTCTCGAGTCGCGAGGAAAGGGGTGCAACGCGAGCGGCACAGGCTAATGAACTTCTCATTGATTGGTTAAAATTTCGTTAATACTCTGACGTGTGCTTCCATGCCTCGCGTCGGTTCCTCCACCAACACAAACACAAACGCGCAGACCGCCCCGACACAGCCTGGCAGCAGTTCTCTGCAACCCATTCCTCCTCCTGGTGGAAATTCACCTCTTCCTACCGGCACTTCCACCCACACCTCTGCGGCCCCAACCGACCACCCTCGTCTCACTCTCAGAAGGGTGAATTTCGAAGGGTGGCTCCACGTTAGTTAGGCCTCTCCGCGGCGGTATAGCAGCAGGAACAGCGCCTACCACCACCATCACCTTTTATGACTGGTGGAAACTAACGAAATTTCCCTATCGGCGATCAATCCTCCTCCCGCTCGTGCGAACCCTTTTCATTGATCTGCCGGTCGCCTCCGCCGAGGTAGCGCAACCCCTTATCGTAACACCCTTCTGACCAAGCAACAGAGTCCCTACTGAGCTCACCATCGCAGAAAGTTTCTCTCTGTCACTCCGAACTTCGTGTTGTCGTCTCTTTTTCTGTTTCAGTCGTTTTCTTGTCTCTCTCGCTTCCTCTCTCTTTCTCGCTCTCTTGCCCTTGTATTCGTATTCGCCCTTGTATTCACTCGAAATATTACCGTCGTCCGAGTGTGTCTCCCCATGCTCGATGAAGGGTGGAAGAAGACGGAAACACGAAAGAGATGACAGCAAGAGAGAAAGAGGAGAAGAGGAGAAAAAGAGCCGGCTTCGACGGCAATGACGAATCTCTAATTTTAATATCGCTCCAGTTCGCTTTGAAGTGCCCTCGTTAAGCTGGACACACACAAGGAGGATCGATCGTCCTGTCGGCCGCCCACGCGCGCGGATTTTTTATCTCGGCGGGACGTCAAGCCTGGCTCAGTCGCACGTGTTGCGGACGCGGCTTAACCTCGGGAATCACGTGTCAGGAAGGCCCGCTTACAGCTATTACACTCTAGCACGAGTGTTCGCGTATAATTTCTCCCAGCCAAATAACTATAGGTTTATAAATAACAATAGGTTTATTAATAGGTTTCAAATGTTTAGTTTGCAACAGATACAAATAAATAAATAAGTTATTTTTCTAAGTTTCTAACATCGATAAATTATCACATTACTTTTAAAAAATTATTAATTTAAATCTTATTATTATTATTAATTCAAATTTGTAAAAACTACAAAAACTGTATGTTAATAATACATTAGAATATATATTTCATATTTTTGCACGCACACAATTTAACATTTCTGAATTTAATAAATGTTGAGAAAATTTATATTGAAATTTATATTAGTAAAATTATTTGTTTAAATTCAAATTGAAGAAATAGCCAAAAAACTAAATGAAAAAATCAATGAGTTATAAAAATATATCAATCAACTATTATTTTAACGAAGAACGGGTGTTTTTGTAATTAACAACGTATGCATTTTTATTCCCGCTACGTTTGCTCAATAAATCCGTCTATGCCTCCACACGATATCCTCTTTATCCATATCGCGGGAGTTTGCAGCTTTAAAACGGAAAGTTCTTTCAGACCGATGTTACCTATTCGCGGTTCGGAGTGCCGATAATCGCTAAATTAACTTTGAATACCTGACGCCGTGTAACCTTTCATCCGCCTGCGTAGACACGTTTTAACAACAAACTGATACCGCGAGAGGAACGATATTCAATGCTCTTTCAGTAACGAGGATCGTGTATCAGCAAATCGCCGCTTCGCGAGTCTTCTCCCTCGAGTTTCCCATAATTACACATCGTACACACTTCGAAAAGTAGATGGATGCGTGGCAGCATTGTATGTGAATGAATTTTTTTATACCATCGTTAATTTCACTCCATTAATTCTGCCAAATTGGCGTTTAAATAATAATTAATGTAATTAATATCATAATTTCCATATTACATGGTTCGTTTCGAGACGTTTTATAAAAAAAGTCGATAAAACCAAACAATCTGTATCGATAATAAAAAAACAAAAAAAACAAAACTCAATTGTAAATCTTTTATGTGCAAGACTCAATTTATTTCCGAGTAAAATATTACTTTCCTAAGTTTCGTTTCCGAAACCTCGTTTTAGGTCAAGGTTAGCGTCGGAAGAGATCCTCGGTCTTGAAATTCATTAAGTCCTTAAAACCTTGAAAGAATTTGCAGTGGGTCGTAGAGCGCTCTCTGATAAGCGCGCAGCCGGGATCCGGGGGTGATATTGTGGTTGAGAAAGGAAAGCAAAGAATAACAAGATAAAGGAGGGAAAGTAGAAAGTGTAGAGACGCGCGTAATCCCTAACCTCGGACAACGAGCTGCAGAAACTGAGGGAAAGAGAGACGGCGCGAAAAGAAAAAAGAGACGGAAGCTACGGACGAAGCAAGAGGAGTTCGCGGGACGGGAAAAGAGAAGCGGGAAGAGAGGGAGGCAAATCGAGACTACAGCGTGAGAAGGAACACGGCGAAGGGTCGAAAGAAGTTTCTGACCTGCTTACGGTATATGCGAAACCCAGGAGTTCCCGCTACTTCACAAGAGTTTCCGAAGTGGCAAAGCAGACACCATCTACCCTCTCTCTCACCCAGTCCTCCCTATTTCACCCTCTTGTCCAACCTCCTATCCTCCTTTCAAGCGCCGTTGCATCCCCCGCTCTCTCTCTCTCTCTCTCTCCACCACATCCGCGCTACTTCTGCTGTTGTGTAGTTGCTGTTGGTGCTACTGCTTCTCTGTTGGGGTGTTGCATGTTGTTTACCCCTTTCTCGGGGGTGCGAGCTTTACTTTCGTTTGACGGTGAAAGTGAACAGAACCACGTCCCGTAGGGAGCAGCTGCGTCGTTGAATTAGGATGCCAAACCGCAACTTCAATGCGTACGGAAACGTTGCATTGTATATAATCAAATACAAAAAAATTGCAGCGTTACATTTTTATAAACGTATAATCTTTAGAGACATCAACGCGATGCTACTCAAAAATTGGAAGAAGATCTGCTAAATAACTTAAGTAAAAAGATTGTAAAACAAAACAAAATAAATCACAAACAATATATATTCGCCGGATCGATTATATTTTATCAAAATGTGCCGAGTTTTATATGTTTGAATTTATATATCGAGTTTAATCTTTAGCCTCGTAACGTCTCTAAACTAGATCACGGAATTTACGTCTAGCCTTTCCTTGCCTGTTATGTATTCATTGTCCATAAACGCGGCATCGATTAGTCGGTGCCTTAAGACCTGCCGTTTCTCGAATAAAAAAAAAAAAAAAAAAAGAAGTTCGACAACAAAAAGAGTCGCGAACAAGGCATATCGCCCGCACGCGGCACCGTCGATCACTGCCTCGATCTCAGATTATTATCGCAATTAATTTCTACCAGGCTCGCGCATCGAAGAAGGTAACGCGCGCCTCGGACTAGAGCGTATTGGCCGTGTTGAGCGGTGATTAATTAGAGGCGGTAGACGCGGGACACGCGACTTTTAGCCGGTTTTGCATCGATCAACCGTCCGGCTTCCATCGTCAAACTATCGTCTTCGCCTTCCTCCCATCTTACTTAATGCCTTCCATGATTTTCCGTTATGTACGCGAGGCTAGCAAATTGGTCGCTACGTTTAATTTACGCACGACGCTACTTTAATTACGTAACTAAAATACAAAATCTCTCTCGTAAAAGTTCTGAACTTAGGAAAAAAAAAAAAAAAAAAAATACAGATCTCATGATTTCTCATTTTAAATGCATTTTTAAGTAAAAAAGAGATTGCGGTTTCCTTCGATATGTCTTTTTAAGTACTCAAGAATGTTGCGCAGAAGATACATGTAAGAGGCGGTATTGAAGACATTCTCGGTAACGTCACCGTGAGAACGACATCGGAACTCAAGAAGCCAATCGAGGACGATTAAATCGGCCGTTACGCGAAAGCCCTCTTCCATCGGAACCGATCGCGGTGGCGACGTTCCTGATCACTCAGTGAATGAGAGCCAAGCAAGTCAGAAACCCGCATCGGAGCTTTTGCCTGTACCTAGGCTACACGCGGCGGGAGAAGGAGGGGGAGGGGGAGGAGGATGAGAATGTGGGTGGCAGAGAGGCAGAAGCGGTGGTGGCGGTCGCGCTATGGTAGTGGTGGAAGGAAGAAGGTGGGGTGAGTAAGAGAATGAGAACGAGATAGAACGAGAGACAAGGCCGAGAGCGAGAGAAAGGAAACGAGAGAGGATGCGGTATAGGAGGTACTAGGCGCCTGTAGTCTCATCTCACTTGGTATCTTACGCCGATACCTAGCTCTCGCTCCGTTCTAACCCTTTGCCGGGCGATTCATCCATCCCCTTCTCTCTTTATTTGAGTATAATTATTGATTATTGGACGACGGAAGGCCGGCTACTCTAGGACGTAGAGGAGGTAGGGTTGGTATAGGTACCAACGTTCGAGAGGGTTGGCTGGAGGTTGAAGAACGGTAGGAGGGTGATTAAGCTATATGCCTGGCATATCCCACCCCTTGGTATCACCCTTTCCTCCCCCTCCCCCCGTGCTCCTCGCGCGCGTCCTCCTGCTACGTTCGCCTTTCACTCACCCCTTCTTGCCCGCCAACCGTTCTTCCGATACCACGAGGCTGCTGTCTCTCTCGGTCTTTCTGTACTGACAATTAGACTGATAGGTATATCTTAGTCTGCTATCGATTTGATTCCACCCTATCGTGTAGGGTGCACCCGCACACCCGGGCAAAATTTACATCGTGTATGCTACAACGACGTCGATCGCGATGCCGTCCTACAGCAGCCACCCTCTCCCGCTTCTCAACCTACTGGTGCCTGCCACCCTCGAACCACCCACCCACCTTCCGCCACCCTTCTCTCGCACTCGTCCGTGTCCACCACCCCTCCGCCTTTGAATCCCTCTTCGAAGCAGCCTTCGATTATAACCAAAGCCCCCGCGCTACGTTCGTATAGCGCCAATACATCCGCCTTCCAAGGGGTTGATTAGTGCATTACCACTCAAACTCGTTCTACTGCCGCCCCCAGCGGAAGCGCCGCTACCTCATTCCAACCGACAAGAGAGAACCCCGCATTTCGATGCGGCCGATACCAGTTCGCATCCAATTCAGAGTTCTTTGTTTTTCTTCGATCATTCCTCACTTTTGAGAAATTCTTTGAAAACGAAGTTTCCACAAGCAAGACAATGAATAAATATATTTATGAGAGATAATAATATATTAATAGATTATTAAAATTTTACACTTGCCCTTGTACAGTGTTTTTGTTTGCATCCGCAAACCTGGAATAAATTTCCACTCTCACACCATTTACCCGCCAAATCTTCGGATTCTCTACTCGAATCGTATTCGCACGTGGACTCACCTGCAACAAAAAAATTTAGACGTGTTTAATTCTCTTTACTACATGGGACCAACACATTATCGATATGTATAAAATCAATATATTGTGAAAATCGATGAATATTGGTTATATAAAAGAAATGTAAAATTCGTCACAAAGCGTAACTTATTGATGAAAATATATTTATAGTTTTTCCAAGCGCCATTGTAATCTCACGTCCCAATAATGAATGATAACGATAAAAGAAGATTGAAGAAATAAAGACTCGATCGAACATCCGGTCGTAGTCAATTATTAAAATCCGCTCAAAAACGGGATATATCGATGCTTGACCGCTCGTAGGCATTCTATTAATTGTTGAATAATTAACGAAGTTAATCGACAGCCCGACGAGTGTCGACGAGTTTCAGCCTACAAAATCACTCCACGCCTCCCTCCCCGTCATGGAGACATCACCTTCATATCATTATATGACGCCTCTCCTATCACGTGAGCCTTTATATCATTATATGATGCCACTAATGAAATTTTCATAGGGTCGAAATATCGATGCGTCGACTCGAATGGGGTGTATCGGTTTATCAATCACCCATTCGTACGTATCAAGTACGGTACAGGTTGTATCAGAAGTTTACGCGCGCGCTCTCGTACAATACTTTCTCTCTTATAAGCAAGTATTTTAACAATTTGAACATTCGTTTTTCTTTAAAACTAACAATTCTCAATTAAATGTCTCGGAAAAAAAATCAAGCGTCAATGTGAGTACCGATGTTTGCAAAAAGTTTTAAGATTCTAAATAAAAACGTGTACAGTCTATATATATGTAAATATATTCTTTTTAATTTGCTGAAATTACCGCGTTTGCGTTTCGACGTTCTTGCACGATTTGTCAAATATATTGTTTACATCGCTAGAAAAAACTTATTTACAAAGAAAACCAAAGTATTACCGATTGTTGAGATAAAAAAACACCCTATACGTAATACATATGTATATACTTCATCACTCCGCGAGTTCATCAGCCACAATCCGATCGTGCACGCACTATAGAATATAATTGACATCCGTCCGTCCTATAAACGAGTGTGTCCAGTCACTGTCAGTCGTCGAAGTCGATGCTGTTGATTTTTCGGGGCCGTCGAACTGTACGTCGCGCGCACACTTGTTTGCCTAGCAAAAATAAAAAGAATAAAGAAAAAGATAGATGCATGCTATATAGAAAGACTTGGACACGTTCTCGAACAAACCGGGAGCGACCCAAGATCGCGCGATAACGAAAACGCGAGCATATATATATATATATATAATAAGTCAATGACGATGCGCGAGCTTATGCAAGACCATATCAATAGTGGGAAAAATTACGCTTGAGACATTTATATAACGCAATATCGAATCTTCCACGAACACAATTTATCTCGTGAGTTTTATTTATTCTCTATGTGTTTTTTCTCATGATTGAGTGAAATAACAGTAAATGATTCTTCCAGATCGTGCGATATATAAATAAATGATCGATTATACACGCGGGCAAAAATCAACAGTATTCTCTAGGTACAGTTTTGCGATATACAGAGAGACGTTAATCTCGCCAACGGGTGGGTTTTATCGCGAGCAACCCTCAAGTGACGCGGTTCGTCGTAAAAATCTCAGATGCCCCCTGGGCAGGTGAACGCACCAGGGTGAGGCAGTAAACGTTACGAACTAATCTTGTGTGTATATGTATGTGTGTGTGTACGCGACTGCACAAACACACATACACGTGTTAGAAACGTATCTGAACGCGCGTGTGCACACGCACAGGCTCGGTTATTACTCCGTGAATGATAGTCGGCTGGTGAACGACGGTAGGGGAATGTACCTTGAACGGGTGTCGGTTAATGGGACCCGGCTCGTGTGAGTGAGCCTCCTGTTACACTAACACGTCGTTGACAGGCTTGTAAACCCATAAAGAAATTTGATAATAAATAGAGAACCCTGGCGTCGCCCGCACGCGCGTTTTTATCAGCCTGCTACGCGCGAACCGGAGAAATTGCGCTCGCGGGCGAAAACGCGCGTGTGAGCGTAGACGCGTGTATTGCTTGAATTTATAATGCTCAGAGCTATAAAAAAAAAAAAGAAGGAAGAAACAACGCCTGGTTGGCTGCGCGTTGCGTGTGTACACGTGAGCACGTGTTCGTGCATGTGAGAAACAAGGATCTCTAAAGAGAGGAAGTTTGAAAGAGAAGGAGGAGAAGGAAGGGAAAAAAGTGGGAGAAAGACAGACAGACAGACAGACAGAGTACGATATCACTCCACGTAGGTGGCGTAAATGACGGAAAACTAAACGAAATCATATCCACGTGGCTAGAAATACGATTTTACGATCGCAAGAGTTAATCTCGGATGGGAACGAGACACACGGTATGCTCTTCTCTCGCACACGATGAAAGTAAATAAATAGTTCGTTTTTTTTTTTTTTTTTTTTTCAGTTTCCCTATTTCACATTTTCGTCGTACACGCGCGCTGTCTCGCATGTATCACGGAATTTCGCGTAATAAAGCTCATTGATTTGCTTATGTTGTGCTGAAAAAAACAAACAAAAAAAAAACAAAAAAAAACTAAGTGCCACTCACAGTTGTATAACTAATCACGCGCTAGATAAAGTACTAGAGAACAGATAGTCGATATCTTGCCAAATACGTTGTAAACAGAGTAAGAGTTCCCTATCACAAATATCCCTCGGGGAAGCGAGCGGTTGAATGAGATTTCCAATATCGACATTAACGGATTCTGGAAGTATCTCGGAAGGATTACAGCTGGTCGAACCGCTGTTAATCGATAACAAGCAACATCTATCGCGACGTTTCCCTCGGTGATAAACCCTTCGAGCGCTTGGGCGAAGCGCTTAAATTACATTCACGGCAATGTATACGGAAATCGTAGAATTTAAGCTTGCTATTTCTGTAAATATATATATATGAGCGAGCACAAGAAGATTACAGAAATAAGAATCTCGTCGTGCGCAAAGACTTTAAGTTGATAATTATTTCGCGGTAATGCAAATAACTGTTTTTTTAAATTATTTTCTGCAGTCAGAAAAAATAGTGTAATATTGACTGACTAGAGCGATAAATCAAATGAAGACCGCAGACTGGCAAACGCTTGGCAGCGTATCGACAAGCGGGCAGCTATCGAGTGTCCCTCAATAATGAACACTTAGCGCGTACCTCGGTCCCCGGGCAAAGCGCTTAAAGCGCGTTAACGCGAGCCACAAGTGATTGATCGTGGTATAGCGAGCATGATAGACCTAGAGAAAGAGAATACTAGCATCGAGAAGCTATCAGAGAAAGATGCCGATAACGCCGACGCGCGTTAGACAGCTTTCCGACATAATGCTCTCGTTGATATCGGACAAGAGCAGAGGTCAAACGTCACCGTGACGAAAAAAAAAAAAATCGCAATGCGCAATCAAATGATAATAATTAAAAAATGGTTTCTATATATATGTTTTTATAATTTTATACAAGTGTATGTAAATTTTTCATAATTCGATAATTCGTTAACTAGATAATTTAAATTTTTTTTTTCGTTCGAACAAAGTTTACAGAGGTGTAAAATAACTTTTTAATTTGCTCAAGTATGTGTTCCGCAATAAGTTAAAGAAGAGGGAACATTGCGAATTACAGAGCGGCAGATCTGAGAAAATAAAACACCTGTCGCTAATACGATTACGTATTCTGGTCTTATAGTTTCTAACGCCCCGTCCCACTCGCGATGAACTCGCTCGCACGAGCCGCATGAAACGGCCTGTACACGTCGCGCGTAGTCGTCGTCCACGTGCGCGCGTACTATCGATAACGCCCGGATTCTAACGGGGCGTTCAATAACGCGCATATCGAATCCATAAGTTATTAAGGCTTCGTGTGCGTTCGCCACTGGTTGGCTACAGCTAGACCACCGTCATGCGGGTGGCTTCGAGGATCGGTTACAATAGCAAGCTTACTTCTCTTCCTCGCTTTCTCTGGCGCGTTCTATCCTCGTTTTTCCTTGGTCGTACGCCGCCTCGTAGCTATCGGCGAAATGGAATTACCTATATCCTGGCGGCCCGACTGGCCATTCGACTTGCGTATTAAAAGAACCCTCACGTGGACCACGGCGAGATAGCACGACGCGCTATTCATTCCGCTCTGCTTGACGTTCACTGTTCTTTTTCCTCTCTCTGTTCTTTTTTCTGTTCTTTCCGTTTCTCTGAATGTGACGAATTTCCATGGAAAATCTGCGCGCGATCGTTTAAAGTATTCGCAGACGTCGGCGGCTTGTCATTGTTTCTAGCTCGTAATTTTCATCACGTGAACATCGCGCGCTTATGTTCTCGAGAAAGATCATTTTTCGTCACTCGAAAAAATGTAGTTTTGTAGTCGTGAAAAAAAAATCAATTGCGCCAAAAACCAAAATTATCAACTTTCTGCGAAAAAATCGCTCAGCAAAACGTTACATTTTGATTAAATTAGGACTCGCTTTATTTAAGCCGGAGAAAAAAACAAACGCGAGATAACAAACATTTTTCATCTTCAAATTTTTATACCGGCGCATTAGCTCGCAAGTGAGACAATAGTTTTCGTTATATTCGCGTGATCAGAAATATTTCTTCGAAGTCGTGTACAAAACGCGGCAATAATAGAACTGTGCAATTTTTTATTACCCTTCACGGCTACGGTAATACCGGCGATACGTTTATCGTATCTATTTTCGCGTTTGTAAATACTCGCTTGTCACGTGGCGGATTTATAGAGGACAACAGGCAAGCATGAAACGGGCATAAAGAAGACATTGTACAAAATAACGCAAACATAGTATAAGAAGATAATGGGTACCAGCCACTTAAACAATGATTTAAGATTGCGAACTGCTTCGCGAACGACAGTCTTCGTCATCCTCGCCACCCCCGCCGACTTTCGTGAATCGTGCAGAAATAAACCGTCCCTCTGCGCCTCTGCGCGATGATCGCAACAAAGGGAGAAAGTAGAAGAAGAAGAAGAAGGAAAGGGAAAAAAAGAAGGATACGAGCGATAGTTGAATCGCGTGCCGCGGAGTCGTGGCGTAGCAGTGGGACGAAGGAGAGTCGTCAGTTTCTTTCCTCTTCGCTTCTCCTTTTGCCGGGACGAGAACGGGGATGAGGATTCAGACAACGAAATCGCGGAAAACTAGGCCGGTGCAACGAGACAGTTGTAGATTTGCGCGGCGGGAAGAGAAGAATTCGACGCGATCGCTCGGAGGGCTCATAAAACCCCAAAGCCTCGAGTTCCGTTTCGTTAGGTACGTAAATGCGGAATAGGTCGGGGAAAAGAATGAGGGTTCCGCCTTTCTCTATTTACGAGGGTGGCTGGTCGATGAGAAAACTTTCGCATAATTGCCGCCAACTTTGTCCTCCGCGACTCGCTCGATGTAATGACGTTTTGATCGTAAATATGTGACGAAGATTGCGCTACCGTATACATATACGAGATATTATGGATTTCTAAATCGATATTTTATACAAATATTTTTTAAAAATAAGTAATGGGTACATATAGTACATGCATGTAATACATATTATACACGAAAACTCTGAATCGCATATATACACACACACACACACACGTATATCTTCACTCAAAACATATTAGTAATTAAAAACATTGTGTGTTGTGTACGTTTTTAATATGAATAAAATATTACAATTAAGATTAATATATTACAATTAAGAATTGTATAAAACAGTGTTAAACAGTAAGATGTTTTGTGTGCGTCTAAAAATAGTAATGCGTCTGTAGATATATTTCTTCTACGTAGCACGAATGTATATTTTTAGATTCTCAGAGACATAGTATGTTTTGCAAAGTCAGCGAACGAGATACATGACCCACGTGCGATATTGGGTCGCACTAATGCGGCGATCATTAATTCAGCTTTAGTTATATGTAGAAATATGTTGCAAATAAATTAGCTTGTACCTTATACTTGGCTAAATTCTCGGAAATTTGAGATGGGTTTAACTCCATTTTGTGTCATCTGCGCCTATGCTTGTGCCACATTTGTTTCTCGTATCTTTCATGTACAACGCGCCATCGAAGAAACCAGAAAACCATACGGCAATCGGTGCAAAAAACGTTCTCCCCGCATTCTTCAAATGACATTAATAGCCGTCCTTTATCTTCCCACGGTTTAGCTGCGTAACAAGAAAACGCGGATCGACCGAACAAGCCCACGGCCATTCATCTGGCAAATCGATAATTATTTTAAGCTACTTTGATAACTCCTCGAGCAACAATTTTCAGTAATTATTAGCTTTTTGTAATCTCTTTCTGATTTTCTTTTTTTAACAATCTCTTTGTTATTGTTATATTTTGCTTGTTATTATGATTAATTAGGTCTGAGTAAATCAATCGAGTTAAAAAGACAGCGAAAGGTCACAAAAAATAATATAATTTCTGCTGCGGTTTTTCTTTTATCGACGTTCATTCTCGACTCGCGAGACAGCGCAATCATTTCCAATTTGAATAGATTAAGGCTCGTGTTCTATTGGCCAATCGGGAATAGCTTTTTTTTTTGGCTTCTTTCGCTTTTCCTGAGCGAAACATTAGTTGGCAGCGGAGATCTACGGAGGCCGATATGCCGCGACGATACCCACGGGACCAACTGGCTGGGGCCATTAGAATATCTCAGCTTAATCTCGGCCGTCGAATGTTTACCTGGGTTCTATCAACCACTTCTCCTCTCCCTGTCGAGCGTCTTAGCCACTCACTCTTTGAGTCACGGCTCTCGAATCGGGGAAAGCTCGCTTGGAGGACCAAGCGCGAAGAGACCGAAAGAGCTCTCGACGAAGTGAAAACAATCGCGGAAACAGACCTCTCAATCGTCGACTTCCCGATCGGCCGAGGGTTAAATAAGTGATTCTTGCCAATTTTATTAGGCGGTTCTTTTGCCTTCGGTCGGGACATCGGGGATCTCCCTCGGCGGTGCCAAACCCCAAGGGGTAGTCGGCGGTTAAGGACCGTGGAAGGAGAGACCGACCAGGAATCAGAAGAAGTCGCGAAAGAGGAAGCGGAAAAGAATGAGTCAGATGGAAAGCGGGAAGAGAGGGCGAAACGCGGGAAGTGGGGAGGCAGGCGAATCGCGCGCGCTTGGATATTGATACCTACCTTCCCCGCTATTAAACTAATGAATTTAATCAGGCCGGATTGAAAATGCGATAGCTCGAGACGACTGCGCCGAGTCGCTCCCCTCCTCGTCGACGTTGGATCGTATTTTTTATCTCACGGACACTCCGAGTGATCATTGGAGATTAGATTTTTAAATTGGGGACGATATAGGTACGACCGCTCGTTTTTTTCTCTCTCCATTTTTCGCGCCACCTCTTTCTCTCTCTCTCTCTCTCTCTCTCTCTCTTTCTTTCTTTTTCTCTTTACCCTGCTCTCTCTACACGCGCCGAATTTCCGTATCCATCCCTGCTCCTCCTCTCACGGTTTTCCACTGGCAACAACCATAGTTAGTACAGTTCTACGGGTGGCGGGTCTCACCGTGGAATTAGCATATCTCGGAAAGTGATCCCCGAGCCCTAATTGAATTATTCTTAAATTCCCATAAAATCGCGCGAAAATTACAGGGAGCGACACCGCGCGATGTAGCGCCGAGTATTCTCCGTCTCTCCGGCGCTTCTCTCCTCCTTCTCTGACCGCCTTTCGCCCGAGGGCCGAACGGGCTTCGACGTAATATCGGACACGATTAATTTTCTGGGACGTTACGCCACTTCCGCTCACAACCTCTACGACGGCATTTCGAGGTATCTCGATTGGCGAATTTGCCTTTCCCCTTTTCAATGTTTTAGTCGCCTTAACTTGCCCGGCTTGAACGATTGAGATAGAACCCATTTGCGCGCACCTCGCACACGATCGTCAAAATTTTACACATAAAGATCAACAGCGATCTTAATTGTATGAGAGTGAAACAATATTACGTATCTCATAACAATATGTTTTACAAATTGCGCGCACGATTATAAATTGCAACGAATTGAGTTATTTACTAAAATAAAAAGTTAAACTTTTATATAAAAAAAAAAAAAAAAAAAAAAANCAAACAATTCGACATTGTAGTCGATCTGTGGATTCATAACTACTCAAACCGAGATACTAAATTGGATAGGACCAATCAGAAGTACAGGAGATATACATCTCGGGTAGTACTCATCCACTTAAAACTAACTGCACGCCGGAGACCGTGAAAATCTCGATTAGAAGAGGCGGAGTCGAGCAGGAGACAGCACACCCCCGGCATCCCTGCGATAATTTTAATTTTAATTTCGATCGAATCTCTCTCTTTCTCTCTTTCTCTTCGGCGAGGGTGCACCCTCGCCCATCGTTTCATCCCTCACAAGGAAGTTAAGGAGCTGATCTAAAACCGTAATCCGCGCGAGTTTTCCGTCTGCGAATATATTCCGTTCTACTTTCTTATTCTGATTCTCTCTCTCTCTCTCTTTCTCTCTCTCTCTCTTCTCTTTCCAAACGATGTCTATTTACTTAACTAGTTTTGAAACCCTGCTTCTTCCCCTCTCCCTCGTCAGAATTCACCTAGCGATATGCGCGGGGATACATTAGGACAGGAAGACGAATTAATTTCGTTGGTGACGAGATTAGAGATTCCGTTGAAAGAGGGGGCAACTGGTGCGCCGTCTTACTTTGATTACATTGCCATTAGCTGGTTTTGGCTGAGCGTGAAGCCGTGTCGAATAAACCACGGAGATCTTAAGACGCCAATACTTCAATATCGCTTTATCTATAAAAAAATTTCTCGGAATTCAAATGACACACACAAAGCGCAATATTAATTAATATGCATAAATTAATAACATCTGTGTGTGCGAGATAATTGAATATCTATCCGAACAATTACACGGAAGGGAGAGACGCTAAATGGTGAAGCTATCGAGGCACCAGAATGCGCGTTCTTGGAGCAGAAAATCGCACGGATCATTCAATCGTTAATAATCGACTACTCGCGGGTGTTCGTACCTTCGTCTAATTGCCTCGTTTCGCTTCGTCGAGCATCGCGGGGAATTTCTTCAGCAACACACGAATTCGCGATTGAATCGATGATTGATAGCACGGCACGATGGTTTCAAAAGATCCATGCGCGACACTCTTAGGCGCAGAGAGAGAGATATGAGACTTTACTAAGGATAAGAACTCTCTCTCTCTCTCTCTCTCGTCAATGTGCGACTAATCGACAGCGCGAACAATTACATTTTACATACTTGTTGTCTTTGATGCAAATAAAAATATAATAAATTACCGAGCGGGAGACTGTGTGTTAGGGCATATATTCAAAGTCGTTCCACATCTACGTGTGCTGTTTATACACGCGGTAGCGATCACCAAAGGCGCCAGCATGTCAGTACGTTGTCGTAACGATGCTTTATAGATTTTTCGCGATGCATATATGACGTGGCGATCGTATGAGCGCTTATGTTTATTTCAAATGGCTGCTTGCTTATAGGCTGCCTATCAGAGCAAACTTTAATACGTCCGCTAATCGATATAGTTGTATCACATTACTACTTGGCCAATTCGGTCACGTTTTACATGCGTAATACAAAAACTTCATTATAGCATGTAACATATCGAGAAGCAGATATCGCGCATGTATATACGTAAATATTAAAAAAGTACATAGTAATATATTGATAATACGCAATTGAAATTTGTATATCAACACAACAATGTGAGTTACAAAAGTATTAAAAATAACATATAATGCTGCATAATCAATTCTCTATAACCCGACACGCGTTTGTTGCAAATTTATGACAAAAGTTTCGATTTTCACGGAAGCCATCTACGTACTAAAATTTCCGATTGTCATCTGTTATTCTCATTGTTCCGAGCGTATCATATCTGGTAACTTCGAACTGACAGTCTCTCTTCTCAACGGTCGATCGTGATGCAAATGGACAACCGAAATTACGAAAGTCACACGTTGCACGAGAGAACACATTTAGTGCAAAGTTTGCCATGAAAAAATTCAGACGCAGAAACGTCATCGATTTATTGTCTTTCGCGCAATATTAATATACCGCGTTTTGAAATATAAATTTTTACGACGAGAAAGACCGTACGAGAGGATCACTCTTGTGATAATTTCGCAAATTAGTTCCGCGCCGAAACACGTGTCTGCGAGACAAATTCTTTAAATATCGGCGCCACGGTATTCAAAGGCGTCGCTTTTGTTAAGCAGAAAATAACGGCACTGTGGCACATAATATTGTCGCGTGGCAATGAGAGCGGAAATTAATTTCCAACGTGATACTTCTGATTACCCGTAAGAATTCTTACGTGACGCACGAGCACGCGCTCATCTCACGTTCAGACGTGCGCTTTTACGCGTGCAACAACCCGTAAGTTTCAGTGCACGTGCACCCGAGATGTGACGTGTGTGCGATGCGCGTACGTCGTCCTTAAGTCGGACGTCTATCTGACGTATGACGACTCCGATTTATTCCCAAACCATCGTTTAATCCGCTGCTAATGTCAATTTTCACAAAGTTCATTACGCTCGTTTAAGAACCCGACAGTCGCGGGTTTCTTCGCGATAATCGAAGGCAGTTGGAGTTTCTGTCTAATTATCGATGTGGTCGACATCTCTTCTCTATAGCGTGCGATAAGATGATTATAATCGTTATAATCCCGTACCGCAAAATAGGTACTTGATTATCGCCCGGATAGTCGGGAAACGAACAATCTTAATAATTAAATAACAATTGTATTATTCAACGAGTTATATTTGTATGCGATCTTAATTTTAACTTAACTCGTTATCATCGAGCGGGATATATATAAGTTTATAATCGGTATCCTCTCTTTTATTAATAACGGCGCACATGTGAGACCGACTCGCTCGCTAACGTATGTTTATTGATACTGTTATCAGCGAGACAATTAGCGGCGGACGTTTCAGCAGCAAGTTCTTACGCGTACGAGACTCTTCTTTTCCGAAGGAAATCAAATTAATCTAACGATACGAACCGAAGTGATCGAACATGGTGGGTGTAGGCAAAAGAGTGTGATTTGAAAGTTTCCCCTGTCAATCAACGACAGGCCGGGTGTCTGCCGCGAATGGCTGAAAGGGTCGATGCGATTGATCCAGGGCTATCGAGAGAAAGGGTGGTAAGCAGAAGAGAGCGCGGGTAGGTGCGCGAACAGGACGGCGGAGAGGTGAAAGGAGAAAGCCTTTCGACTCTAATTGCCGTAATTAAATTCGAGAACTTACCCGATCCTCCGCCGACCAAGATCTTACGCCTCCGGATTTCAAATCGTTTCGGCTCACTCTCAGTATTGCCACGCGCCCAAGCGGATTATTTCTGGGCACTTTGGGGAGCTCATCGTCGTCTCGTCGCGCGCGATCGGTTTTCGAAAAATTACACGTTTAACTCACAGATAAAAGGTTTTCAACCTCGTCTTCTATAACTTTTATGTAATCACAGCACAAAATGAAACTTTTTTTTTACGCTTGTCAGCTGTCAAAAAAAAAAACACACAATTGTTAGAATTTTTGTATACACTATTACATATGGAAAATAAATACTTAATTCTTTGCACTTGTATATGTGTGCGCGT
Source organism: Pseudomyrmex gracilis (assembly GCF_002006095.1). Classification (NCBI taxonomy): domain Eukaryota; kingdom Metazoa; phylum Arthropoda; class Insecta; order Hymenoptera; family Formicidae; genus Pseudomyrmex; species Pseudomyrmex gracilis. Next base: position 266,217 of record NW_018020633.1, read on the forward strand.
CCGTTTTTCTCGAGAAAACACGATTTTCTCGTAACTACGGTACGAGAACATTGCATGTGCTCGGCAGAATTTCAAATGATCGAGTCGAAGATCACGGCACACAGACTGTAGCGTTAGTGGATCTTTTTCTTGGTTTATGTGAGAATCAAAGAACAGAGTAACTTATTTTATGAGATCGAACAGTTACGCGCGATTAGCCGAAATGTGTACAAACTTATTTATTCATCGATCGATAACCCCTGCTTCCCGTAACAAGCCGACATCCAATGGCGCCGAATTTAGTTTTTCGCCGTTAAGAAGTGTCAGAAAATATTTGTTATCCAGTACTTCCCCAGTAATTTATTATTTGCATTATTATTTACATTATTTATGTTAGCAGATAGATATTTATAATTTTTTTATAAATGCATAATTTTCTTTTTTTCTGAGATATTAAACTTTTGATATTTGTAAGCTTTCTCTTTTTAAACAAAAAAAAATTCTTTTCTTATTATATAAAATTACATATAATTATGTAAAGATAGGTAAAATAATAACAAAAAAGATATAAATATGAGCGTCATGTGATACACTATGTCGCGGACACGAGACTCGAGATCGTCGACTAAATAAATTGTTTTCAAAACCAGTCACCACTGTATTTCCGGAAAGATTACGGGTCATTTATCGCCCTCATTCAAAAAAAGGCTCACACTATTACGCACTGTTCATCGTATACACACAATTCTATCATATCTTCTCCGGAGTCTCGCTTGATAAAGATTCTTCCTCCGAATTCGGCTAATGACAAGCATAAAGATAAATGTATCTAAGTGAGCACGCGGATTGATATTTAAATAAAACATTATTGATCTCTGAATTTAATGACACATTGATACGATATCAATGAATTCTTGCTCAATCTTTAACCATTTATTTTTCTTAGACGTTAGCACTATTTTAGTTGTTTACGTAAACAATTGAAAAAATTGGAAATTGAATAACTCGCAATCGAAACTAAAATCAGAAAAATTGAGAAAGAGAGAGAGAAAGTTAGAAATGTATAGATTTTATATACGTATGTAAATTAACAGCTAGTTGCGATTATAGTTCGTGCAGATTACGGTTCAAATATAAAACATTTGAAATGCATTTACGTCCACATAAGCATCAAATGCAAATTTGTTTGAAATGTAAGCACGCGATGGTTGAGATTTAATCGAGATGTAGATCCAGACATGTTTCAGATAACTTTGCATTTCAAATATGTCTATTTTCTTCAACATGACGACAGATTAGTAATATTTTAAAAAGCACACACACACATATATATATACATGTATATATATTTAAACATATAACATTTTATGTGTGCGGCGACAAATTTGTATTCTCGATATGCTCGTGCTTTTCATTCGTCATCGACTAAACCTTCGTCAATCTTTATTATCACGAAAGTTCTTCGAGCAGTCATGGACGCGAATACCTAATGAGAGGCGTTGGAGAGCGTCGTGCAAGCCTCGATTGGACGCAGCCCGGAGGCGGCATGCGATAAGCATTAGGATGGGCGATCATTGGCCACCTTTGTGCTGTGCCACAGTCAGATCGAATTACGATCAGTGATCTCCTGGATAGAAGGCACTACCGTGGCAGCGACCCGAAGGGATTTCCGGAGGACCAACGACACAGATTGACCCTAAGCAAATGACAAAGCGCGGATGCACAACATGGGTGCAGAGTAAGAGAAACGGGTCGAGCCGGTTAGCGCGTGGGAAAGAGAAAGAGCGAGTTTCGAAGACAAGGTCAGCGAAGGAAACGCGAATAAAGGGAGAGAGAGAGAGAGAGAGAGAGAGAAGAAAAGGATGATGGTTTAGGAGAAACGGCATTCTAACGGAAAAGGGTATAACGGGGTGAGATCAGAGGGCGGTTTTCTCGGCTAGCCGCAATCTGTCCGTTTGTTCAGACGACTCCCAAGAATCGTGGCAGCTATCTTTTTGGAGATTAAGCTAGTCAGCGATAGAACAACTGTCTCTTATACTAGCGACGCAAGAGACTCGAAATCAATTTCAATCCCTGTTTATTGCTGACCAGCAGTGTTTCTCAATTGAATAGTAATAGTAGTCTCTATATTATAGTTATTGAAGTATTTTTATTTTATTTTATAATATTCTATATTAATAATATTCTTTTATACACTTATCATTTTTTTATTATTTTTTTACTTCGAGCTATTGCAACTGGAACTCGATTGTAACTCAAGCGATGTAAAAAGATATGTCTGTCGTATATCTTCAACGCTTCCCGCTAGCTAATAGATTCTTTGAGGATTGTATTTCCGCACGCGTTGGCGTTGCCACTTCTTGTCATCAGAATTAACCCATTAACGCCCACCGCCGACTTCGGCTGCCAAGTGTAATTGACTTTGCCATAGAGATTTGGATAGCTACGCGGTATTAACATTTGTCAAACAAGCTGAAAGTTTTGCTTCGGTAAGTACTTTTGGAAAGGACAGAGAAATATTGCGACACGTCGCATACATTTTCGCGAAACATGAGCGACGCAAAGCAATCGCGCGTTTGAAGCTGACGAATAATCGACGAGAAACGATGTAAAAGAAATCTCGCGCGACATACGGTAAAGCACGCGTGACACAGAACCGAATGAAATATAAATTAGTAACACTACCGCATATCGATATTTATCTTTGTGATATTCTATGCTCCGTTTTTCTTCGTTTTGATACTTTTTTATTATTAAATTTTTATTCATATATTTATATATATATATATATATATATATAATTTTCTCAAAATTATTTACGTATCGTTTTGTACACTCTTCTTCTAAAAAAAAAAAAACAATAAAGCTTTCAAAATAGAGTGTAAAGACAAATTTATTTCACCGTGCATCTAGACGTACATCATGCGTTACAGAAGCGAGATGACACATATAGTTGCATCGTTGGCAATTGTGCCAGGAGAAAGACAGCGATAACAAAATGCAATGATATTTAAATAAGACGGACAGTTAAACGAGACTGTCTTGCACGTGTAATTCAACATGTCATATCGTAATCACGTTCTTGAATACATGATACTTCGTCGCGATGCCGTGGAGAGCGAATTTAATTAACAATAACGCGAGTGATACAAATTACGATGCGGAAAAGCGACTCCAATTTGCACTCTCGCAAGGCGAGAAACAAACAGACAGAAGCGCAGCGTTGTATTTACACTTACAGCATTAAAAAATTTTCACGTTTGCGTCGCGAAGTAACGACAGGAAGCGCGAGAATAACAAGCGCGCGACCAAGAGAGCGAATAGTAGTAGAGAGAGAATAAATGGTAGAAACCAGAGGGAAAGAGGATCGGAGGTGGAGTAAGAGAACGAAAGAGAAAGGACGAACGCCGGAACGAAAGAGGGAGACATGTACATACACGCGCACACACACACACACACATACACACACACACATATACACACAGAAAGGTAACAGCCGTCAAAAGTTGCCGAACTAATAGGACGATTTTCAGCGCCGAGCGTTTAATTAAATTAATTATATGCGCACCTCGCCCGTAATATAAATTGTGAGCAAGCGTCGAGGATGAACGCGAAGGGGGTGAGTATCGAGAGGGTGGCGGAGTTGCAGCGTGCGCGCGGATTGCAGACGGGGGAATGCCGTCGTGCTGCGATCGCCAACTTTGATAGTTACATTTCATCCATCTATCCCAGATACATTTCCCGCGGACTGCCGTGCGGCAAAGTTCGGAATCGGCTAACGGCAGCGCCGGCGAAACGATTGCCGGGGTTGCGCCATACTTCCAGAGCCGCGTTTACGTATGTTACGTGCACGTGAATATGCGTTCACCCGATAAAAGTTAAGCTACCGACACTCAAGACAATGGCGCTACCGCGTCTGTAATCTGCACGTGTTATCGCGCACGGCGCTATGTATATCCTGCGGCTCACACCTCTGATGCAATTTATCCGTTTAATGTCCAACATGCCCCAATCTATTTTCACACTGATGAACTGAATTCTTTGATGCCCTCTGGCTTATCGAAAATTTGTATCAAGAGACCAAGAAATAGAATTGATATTAATTTAACGATTAAAATTTACTTATTTTATAAAAATATATATGTAAAAAGATCAAATTTTTAATTTCTAACAATATCTACTTTGTTAAAAATATTATTTATTATCTATTTAAAAATGATTAATTTTAACATCTGAATTGTAGACTCAATCAATAATGTACAATTTTTTAATATAATGATTTAAAACTATTAACAAAATTATTACTTAAACACTTATGTAAATGTAAAAGAGATTATTATTACGTTTAATAATTCGACCTTCGGTCGCGTACTCGATGCTCGCGTCCGTCACAATTGCTACGAGTTATATCGAGGGTTATCAGTCCTCCCTTTGTCTGTCGCTTCGGTCTCGAATCTACGTACCTCCATGTCGATCTGAAAAGCTTTCGCCAGTCTGACGTTTCAAGCACGGAAAAGCGACAGACGGGCGAAGGAGTCGCTGGGAAACGTCTGTATGGACACGCGCACGCACACGCACACAAGCTCGCGGCACACGTGTAGATCGCAGAATGGGTAGTTGGTCGCCTCCGTATCTGCGTCCCTCCACGATTTCTACATCTCCGCGGATAAAGCGGTAAGCGGACTCGCATACATACGCACACGCACCGTACATGCACGCACGTACACACAGAAACGAAGCAGAAGGGTAAAAAGCGAACTTTCCAGGCGGATGGCGATTCTTGCGAGCCAGACGGTAAATACATTTTTAAATAAGAGTTTTTTGCCCCGACCACCCCGCGCCCTCCGCCCCTTCTCCCGCTCTTCCGCTCGGATTTCGTCCCCGTATCGGGAATTATCCTTTGGTTTGTGCATTATCCTTTGGATCGCGGGTGGGGTAGCATCAAAAGGCATTCACGGACCGACCTGAGCCGCCTCCGCCTTCTCCACCTCCTGACTCGAATCCTACGAGCACGGCGGTTCTTCACCCTCTCCGGTCCGCCGTCTGACTTGCAGCGGGCATCACTACTTAATGTCGGTGTAGCTGGTTACGTATCCGTTACGCAATTTTGTGCGTATATTTTTATATTTCTGTTAAGTGTGATTATATTGTCTTTTATTTGTTATTTATTAAATTTTTTTTTCAAATGTTTATTTTATATATAAACGCTCGAATGCGTGAACAAATTATTTATATACTTAAATATACTTTAAAAATGCTTTTTTTAAAATTCTATTTTTGCTTTGTTGTCTTCAATGGTCATTGTTTATATCTGAGTATTGCGAGAGATATCACCACGTGTGTCTGAATAATTGAATTGACAAAGTGCTCTGACTGAGGTGAAGCAGAGAGCTCGAGTTCTGGTTGGGATAATATTTTTCGCAATAGCTTTCTTTCAATTTAACTAATGCATAATGAATGTGAGCACTCTCTCGATGGTTAGTTAAATTTAAAAATATATTACTGCGCCCTAACATCTCTGCTTTCCATTCTCTTCATTCCCCACTCTTCTTTTCTTTTAACAATCGGATGTTACTTGTGAGTTCGAACATTCATGTGACATTCCAGATTTCAAACAACGAATATAAAGTTTCCGAAATTGGGCAACACGCACCTCATTGGGCATCGACGCTCTCTCGCCGCATCTTTCGCCCTTCCCGGCTTTTCGCTCGGGCAGTTTTCTTGTCTTTTTTATCCTGCCACGTACTCATCGCTCGAGTTCAATTGTGATTGATCACCGGCGGTGATTGAGGATTCGAAATGAAAGCCTCACGGTACATCAGCAAAGACAAAAAGACGAACCGTCGCTCCCCTTCTTCCGGAATCAAACCACTCTCCCTTCTCTCACTCCTCCATCGCTCCTGCTAACTCCCTCTCTCTTTTCCCCGCCGTCCCGCAATCACTCTTAACTCCGCACCTCTTGCCCTACCTCCCCCCCTCCCTGATCCTACCGCGAACGGAACGAATAATGGAGTAAAATTTATACGACTCCATATCGGTACGATAAAAAGACAGATAGACAGACAGCCGAGCGAGCGAGCGGGCAGGCAGCGAGGCAGCACAAAGGAAGGATTAATTTTAAATATCATATACTTGTGCCGAGAGAGAGAGAGAGAGAGAGAGAGAGACGTAAAAGCGAAGGTGGAGCCCCGAGAGAGGGCTCCATAGCGGAAAACCCGGACGACTGATAAGTTATGTCCTCATCGGAGCTCAATACAACGCCGAGGATTTGCAGAGGATTTCCCTTTCGAATAAAGAAAGACACGGAAGGACCGAGCAATTTGGACGGGTAGGTAAAAGAGTCATCCGGAGGTTCCGGCGCGTACGAGAGTTTCTGATATCTCGCTTTTATGCCGGTGTCCCGTCATGCGTGCTCACCCTCCTCTCTCCCGCTCTCTCGTCGGAGAGAATGCGTAATTTTATAAATCAGTGCGCTTCAATGAATAATTTACACGCCGTTCTTTCGGATAAATAAAACAGAACGCGAACAAATAAACAGGAAGTATTTTACAGCGGCTGAAATGACCGTCGAGATGTTTCGCCGAAACATAATTCGGACGAGATTACGAAAATGTTACCGGGACGCTGACTTTCGAAATTAAGTGCAAAGTCAGGTTGCATACATATCGAACGGGATCAATAATCATTATTTACGAGGGCTTCTTGTCTCGCGATCAAGTTTGTTCAATTTATAATAATATTTCGCGCGCTTATTTGTGTGTGCGCGCATGCCACACCGTAGTTAAGCGCCAAGAAATATCTCGTTATTATTACACTTTCGATTCTATATTTCTAAAAGCCTCGCGCAAACACCTCAGCTAACGAGGCTTTGACATTCTGCCAATCGACATGATCGCGCGCACATACGTGGCATTTGACGTTACCGAATGTGTGCCGCAGATAATACTGCACATTCCATCGTAAAGAGAATATTATACCGACAATACGTCGGCTTTCGACGACTTCGTCGTTTATTATTGTAACCATTGACGGATCGAGCCGTGACGAGATGTCGCTCGAAATAAATTTATCGTCGCGAAAAATGCCGCTGCGCTCACTCTCAGAGTTACGTACTTGGACGTACGTTATGTGTGTGTGTGTGTGTATAAATATGCATGTCTCTTGAAAACAAATAACGTAACAAATTTATTTTCAAATATATTCTTAAGTGAATTAATAAAACGCTCTATATACATACAAAACGTAGCAAGTGCGCGCGTGGTTGTATTGTCATGTTTCATCGCGACTCGTTTCCAACAAAGAAACTGGAGCTCGGCTATCAATTACACGGAAGTTAGCGGTATCGATAATCGCAAACCGCAGAAACCGCCGCGCTCGTTATCATAGGAAGCCCGTCTCAGCCTGTTCGATCATGGATTCTCGTTGGTTAGAGTCTGAATTCACAGCAAGAAGCGTGCATCCCTTTTTTCGCCCGTCTCCCGCGTCTCGGATTTCAAGTACAACGAAATTATCGGCTGCCACGAAATTCGCCGTGAACTCGAGGCAGCCTCGGGGCGGCGCGCGGGGAAAGTCCGCTCTCGCGAAGGATTAATCGTGAATTATCAATCGGCGGAGTCGAGTCGAGTCGAAAGCCGAGAAGAAGGAGCGAGTGAGATGGAACGACGAGAAGAGGAAGAGGTGGACGAGGAGGAGGAGGAGGATATCCCTGCCGGTTGAGAGGGCCCCGAGGGCTTGCTGAACGACGTTTCTGGTTAATCGCGTTTGCGGAAAAACGGAGATAATTCCCGTCGTCCGTCTGGACGATGGAGGCGTGTAGGTTGTAGGTGGAGAAAGGTATAGGTAGGATATAACCGTGCGCGCGAACCGTAGGAGAGGAGAGAGGGTGAGAGAAGGAGAAGGAGAGCGAGAAGGAGGGTGTCGGTGCAGGAGGGTAACCCACCACCTCTCGCATATACAGTGTGTGGAGGTGGGATTTTTTTATATAGATATGTACATACATGCATGATACTCATACATACATGTGAAGAGAAGGCGAGCGATAGAGCAAGAGGATGAGGAGGAGGTGGGACTGATATTCGCGGGCACACGGAATTTTTAACTAGCCCGGGCAGCCTTTAGTCGTTCCGCCGCGAAAGCGCAGCAGAAAAGTTATGAATCTAATTTTCAGCGTATTTGTGTCTCGGCCGCCCCCTCCGCTGCCCCCGATCACCCCTCGGTGCTCCTCCGGCCCTCCGCGTCCACCCTTCATCCCATCGCCATCGCCACCAGGACCACCTATATCAATCCCTCTCCCCGCGCGTGTCCCTATCTCTTTCCCGCTCTTTTCTGCTTTTCTCTCTCGCTTCCTCTCATTCGGAGAGCCTCCACCTACGTCTCTTCCGTCCGTATATACATACCTCTCTTCCGTCGTTCGCTTTCACGTAATAAAGCTCGTGCGCGCGGCTTCGTTAGGTTTTTATCTCTCGGAGAAAAAAAGAATTAATTTCGAGAGACGCCGCCGTTTTTCTGCCGGTACTCTCTTCCGTTTCGCGAACGCGCGTTTAGAACGCCAACAGGAGCTTTGTCCGTTCCGGTATTATCTTCTCCGGTGAGATTCGAAGACGAGCGATAGCCGGCTGACCAAATGGGATAAAATCGATCGAAAAAAGACAATGGGAGGGAACGACACTTTAGCATCTATTGAGATATGAATAGAGTTTTCCTCTCTTTCTCGCTTAAAATGTACAACTTTTTTTTGCTAATTTTTCAATTATTGTTTTCTCATTAAGAAACAATATCAAGATTAAATATCAGAGTCAAAGTCTTTTTAATGTCATGTATAATAATAACTCTATTATCAAATACTCGATACTCGGCTACACTTGATATATAGATACTCAAAATACTCGATTATTATTTGATATTCAATTACTCTGACAAAGACGTTGTGCAAAACAATTGCACAGTATCAATTTTTTCGAACAGCTTTAGAATTGCTAGAAAGCAGCACACAGCGCAAGAAAGTTGGATTCATATATTAAGTTCGACTGGTTGTAACAACGTACGCCGCGCGCAGTAATAATTCAGCGGCACAGACGATCGGAAACTCTACATCCTTTGATCGACGCAAGAGAAACCGATATATATATATATGTATGTATATATATATATACATATATATATATATATATATATATATATATAT
>NW_018020633.1:275991-294309 GCF_002006095.1 Pseudomyrmex gracilis
GCAGAAGGGCGAGATCCCGCAGCGCGCTTGTCTCCTCCCTTCCTTTTTCGTTACTGAGGTGAAGAGAAAAGCAGACCCTCCGACTACAGAGAACAGACGCAACCACGCACCTCGTATGTGTGTGGGAGAATACGTGCTTGGGAGAATGAAAGGGAGGAACGCGAGTTTTACACGTCGCGCAAAAGTTAGTTCCTAATTATTCAGATTTTCTAATTAATGTTTCAGCCGACGATGATGGAGCATCCTGGTCGTCTTTCCTCTCCCTCTTTTTTCCTTTACTGTGTAAACACACATACACAACTCGAGCGGTAACGCGGCTATTTCTGATTGCACCCGTAAGTTAGATGATATAGATTGAAGACGTTGCTTAACGAGTAATTAAACGCCGCGAAGCCACGTTGATGCAACAGAATATTTTGGTGCGCCATCAAATTGATGGCGATTTTAAATGTTATCAAACAATGTCGGGAATAACTCAAAAAACCGAAACTCTGTTAGGAAATATATTCCGAGACGATGTTATCACTCAAAAGTTATTGCGCGCATGATATTTGAATATCAATGCGAAAGAAAGACAAAGCGCGCGACAGCAGGAAGGAGGAAACGATGAAATTGTGTTCCAAAAAGTGTGAGTTGGTTGGAAACATGTGAGTTAGGTAGGGTCATATCGCGAGTTTCTCTCTATATCTTGTTCTACTTGAAACTTACGAAATGAATATCTAGCGATATAGGCTTTCCCTGACGGTTTCGCACAGACCGACCATCACTGGGAGGAAGCCGCGAGCCCGATAAGTACTCGCTGCACTTCTAACCCACGTCATTTTCGCTTGAGTGCAAATATTCCCAGGTTTTTGCCAGACCGCCATCACTAACCCTTACCACCCATGTCCCTTCGGTCAGACGAATGCCTCGACTCGAAACTCTCTCGAAAGCCTCAACGCAACCGCGAATCCTTTTCGCGAACGCCGTAAGGTCGATTCCTGATGAGACGTGCGCGCATATGTAACGTTCGCAAAAAAATTGCTATATTTTATATCACAACGAGTTACTCCGTAATGATTATTTTACATCTGTCTCTCATGAGTCATAATTAGAATTTTTCTCAGAAACACTCGCTTCAGTTTCTCCACCCACCCGATAGATCTGTCAGTTCAACGTTAATCTGTTTTATGACACCTGGCGCCGCGGATACTTGGAGGATAAGTATACGCCATTGTGTGTATCATATATCTATTTTACGTACAAAACGTGTACATACTGATACGTAATCGCCGCGTGCCAGAGAGACGTGATAAAATTTGTCGTTTCGTCCGAGCCGCGACCCGATTGTTTGTCGCGCTTTGTTAGGTATCGCCGTGTAATTGCGCAGTCGATTGCTTCTTATCGCACTAATTATCAGCAAATCTTCCTATCAAGGCAAATATGGTAATATCGTTACATACTTGGCAAGCCTATCATCGGCGTTACCAATATGGCAGTCGTTACCGATATCTCATTGGTCGATTCGCATATCGCTGCGTGATCATCGCTGATTGCAATGTGCAAATCGGATTGGTTCGCTGCTGCGCTTATCTTCGATATTTTGTCTAATCCAAATCGCAATATATCTACTATTTAAAAATCTTTTTGTAATTTATATATCTATAAAATGTTAAGAAAAAAAATATATTGGTTTAGTTGCGTACAAGCAAAATATGTTGCATTTCTGATCCCAATAGATGATTATTTCGATGCAAAACATTGCGAAAGATTGACAGAAAAGCAATGTGACTCCTGCTGCATCTTTTGCGCGAGACGATAGACCGTTCAGTTGTTACGGTGATAATCTTCACTTCACAGGACTACACTCTCAGGATGTGAGAAGAAGAAGCGTGGATAACGTTCTCGGTTATTTTTCGATCTGCCGCCCTCGGTACATTAGCTGACGTGTTTTGAAACACTCGCCGAGCGTATTTGCCTTGGCACGGGTGACACGGTGTCTCTTTCATCTCGCCACGCTGCCAGAAGATCTACTCCTCTTCTTCTCACTCTTTCTCCTTTGTCGCTCCTTAACCGAGTCTCATGCGAGTCGAAAGAAGACGATCAGAAATGAAGTAATTTCTGAACTTCGCCGAAGTCGTTAGGAACTCATTTGCGATACACAATTTCTCCCGAAATATAAAATGACTCGAATCTCGCGTTGTTGTTTATTGTTATTATCGTTATTGTTAACGAACTGATTGATATCCGAACAATCATTATACTTTCCGATATAATTGCGCAGATAATGAAAATGCATTATTTGTCACGCTACGTCGAACAAATGGCCGGGCTTGCCGACCGTACTTTTTGGCAGCAATCACTGTCAATCATCATTGTATATATATATATATATATATATCGCGTTCGCATGAGGTAATCGGTGAAATTCGAGAATCGATAATAAACGGAATAATTAATAAATTTCCAATTGCAATGAAAATGCAAATTAAATTATGTCACGCAATTATGTAATAATCATATCTTCGACTATGTAAAATTATCGTTTTGTGTGTGTACTTGTAGGTGGTTCTTATCGCAAATCACATAAACTTTCAACAACAACGTTTTCGTCCTCTGGTAGACAAAATCGTAAACTTGTATCTTAACTTGATAAATAACACAATAGCGATTCTCTTTATACATTGTAAAGCAAAGTATGCCTATGATAACTTGATTGTAATTACGACAAAAGATTTGCGACACGCGAAGGACAAATGAATATCTATTACGAGTTTTACACTTGCCAGATTCTGGCGTTTAATTAAGATCAAGCAGCTGCTGGAAGTGAAGCCATGACCAAGGTGGCACGACAAAATGCCAAAGATAAGTGCAGCAACAAAATAGCGAGGATTTAGAGCCGCAGCCGTGACGAATTCAATTTGTCGCCGCTGCGACACAAGCTTACACAAAGACCCGAAGGCTCTCTCATTGCCACCTCGGTAGCGCGTATGTTATCATTGCCACTATATCCAATTCCTCCAGCAACAGAAGCGAGGAAACACCAATGTTGATGGAACTCGAAGACTAAACATTGAGAACATTTCCGCCACTGTAATTTATTGTTCAGACGTTGTTCGCATTCGGAGATAAATCCAGATGAGACATTTCAAGTACTTCGTACGTATCTGTGGTAATTACACAAGAGAGTTCAAAGTTTTTCGAAGAATTAAAGCGTGAATATGCAACGTTGTTATCGCGTCGTTCGAGCAGAGTCGGACGTCGCTAGAGCGTTGAAAATTAATCAAGAATTCGTCTATATTATCGCAGCGTCAAATTATAAAAAACGTACTCGTGCTACATCGATACTCATCGTTTCGATACCGTTCGTGGTTACGCGACAGGAAACGGAAACGATGAATCGCCGACGAGAACGTGTGTGCACTCTTATCGCGGCGCTTTTATCCAATGCGCGAATTTTTATTATTGCCATGTTTATAGGATGTTACGCGGCCGCGACTATTCTAATAATATCTAGCCACATCCTATCCGGGAAGAAGTATTCCACTTCTCTTTTTTTCCACAATATATATATATATATATATCTTATGTATTTCTTTATGTATTTCTACAATTGATATCTGCTCGTGATTTAACTTAAATTTGACGATAAACGTTCTTGTACGAGTGTCACACACACGTGTGACGCGTAGACTTAACGGAACCAACACGTCGAAAATATATAAAGAAATCTTCGGATTTTCTGGCAACGTTCTCCCGCTGCTCGCACGAGACCGTGATTCAGACGCACCGACAAGAGTGATTTATTTGCGGAGAGAGACGAGCGGTACGCTTGTTGGAGCGCACGATTTAAATGCGCGTAGCGCAAAGACTGTCTTTAGGGGTGACGGACAGGGTGCCGCGGGGACAGTGTAGATCGTTCACAATGTCTTGTTGAAATTACAAGCATGCCGTGACGGAGGATTGGGACGGTGGTAGCCGTAGCTACGACTTGTATATACGACACCAGCGACTCCAAAGCATTGAGATAATGAGCCACGGGACACGAAAGACGGTTGGAATCGCAAATTATCACCACTTCGTATTCGCGGGCGGGATAATATATTTGCAAAGGCGGAAAATAAGACCCGATGTCGAGAAACTGGCAGAATTATCAATGTGACTGAAACTATATAGTAGTTGAGAGAGAGAAAGTAAAATCTAACGACATGTAGGTTTAATTTAGAGAAAGATATATATATATATGTAATAAAATCGTTAAGTATAAAAAGAAAAATAAATCGCTAAACGATTGAATAATTCTTGAAAATTGTTGCAAGAGACAATTCAATCTTTATTGACGTTAAAACTTAAGTATATAGATTAATTGATAAGTGAAAAGTGATTATTCTTATCAGTCGAAAATGTGTCTTCAAGAAATGACAGCTGATACGAGCTATCTCAACTTAAAATACTTTTCAAAAAAAAAAAAGAAAAAAAAAGAGAGAGAAACTTTTATTGTATAGATTGCACACGTGGTACCAATAATCAGACTCTGTAAACATCACGCGCAACTACTGGCGGAATAATGAGAATCCGGCTACGTGATGTATACAGCAACACATGTTTGATAATTATCGACCTGTCATAAACTTAACGTACTTCCAAAGTCTCCATAATTCATGGGCGTATTCCCGAGTATCGCACGGGACTCACCCCTTTCTAAGACACCTCTCGTCCTTGTCCCTCTTTAGGAGACACTATCGCATTATTTACTCCTCATTATCGTCCTTAAATCATCCCGTCGTACGGTAGGGGCTTGAAACTGCCATTACCTCTCTTTAATCGACGAATAATAAAAATCATTCCGGTGCTCCATGGCGCGCGATGGCTTCTCAATAAAGACATTGTCCGCGGAGCAAATTCTTATCCGTTAAAAGGCACCGTCGGTGAGAACAGAACGCGCGCCCATCCTCCTTCTACCCCCTGAGACAAGGGGATGGATGAACAAGGAGAGCAAGGATACGACGTCGACAAGAAGAGGGACGGGATCGGAGATTATCGGCTCCGGGATTACAACGGGCTCGAAGGCTTCGAAGCAAACGATTTTCCTCGCGGGGGGACGCGCAGAGATGGGGGTGGTGCGAAGGGAAGAAGAACAGAGGAAGGGCGGACGGTGGTTAAAGGCGACAGAAAAGGAGGAGTGGTTGTTATTGGCTCTAAGAAGGATACTTATTGAACTCTTAGCGGCGTTTTTATCACTCCTTTCTCACGCGCTCGCCGCTTTAAGTGTTTTTGGCTTTGTTTAAAGGCTCGTGTACACTCGCCCCCTACCCCGGCAAAGCCGTTCTCGCCCCCTCTTGCATTATACAATCTTAACAGGTTACGCTCTCTCTTCCATCCTCTACGCCTCACTCCTTTTCCTTTACTACAGGCAAGATTTTTACGGGCTCGACCTTCTTGCACGCCGCTTCGTAAACCACGCAAAGTGCACGGCACTAAAGGGTGCAACTACCACTTAGGCTCTTCCTGACCACTTCCGAGGAAAAAAGGCTTCGAGTAGCGGTAGATAACTCGTATTCTATATTACCTCTCGAAGATTGATCGACCTGAACGTATCTGTTATATCTATATTGCTCGACTCGCAGTTTAATCTACATAAAAAGGAATCTTTCTTCGATATTTCTCTCTCTTTCTATCTTTAAAATCGCGTGTAAGATAATATTTTTTTTTTTTTTTAATATCAAATATATATACAGAAAAGTTTGTTTTCTTTAATAAATTTTACAAAATCACACTTGTTTCACATTTATCATATCCAACTGCGTCGTATGTGCCGAAACACACAGACATGATATTTTTGCTGTACTTCACACATTTACACATAATTACGTAAGCACTTGCAATTAATCGACTTTAATTGCACATTTGTGAGAAGCGTAACGACTCGGCATACCTCCTCATATTCCCCAGACAAAACAAACTGTAAGAAGACGGAACCGCCCGTCGCCTCTACTAGACGACCGTAGTTTATTAGGCCGAATATTCGGCGGTAAAAGTGAGGGATGACCATCATTATCTCCATTCCGCTATTATCTTCGTGTCGTGCGGCAGCTGCGCGTTGCAGCTCGGGATTGGAGCAGCGACCGATCGGAGCTTCGCGGGAATCTCTTCGAGACGTTTGCGTCGCGCGGCTATTTTTATCGAGAAACGAAAGCGCGTGCGCACACACTCTGCCCTCTTCCTCCCTCGTCGTGTTGTATGGTTATTTACCCTTCCCTAATAAATATAATATACGATAATGTTATTGCGCGGGGTTATTCCGAAACCCCGCGTAGACGGGCGAATTGTAATAAAAGATTCGCACGCGCGCGCGCGCGCGCTGCTACCGCCGCCGCCGCCGCCGCATTCCGGCGCTTTAACGACCCGAACGAGAGACCAGACTCGAGAAAGTCCTGACATGCCGTACATTGAACGTAAAGTCCTGGCATGCCGTTTGATGTTACTAAATATATATCGGGAGATGCACCTATTTTGTACAAGAGCGCGATTAATGAACAACGATGGTGAGAGCTGAATAGCGGGGCGCGTTACGCTTTTCCAAATTGACTTCGTTATCTATTTCGATAGCTGATCAAGTATCATTAGTTACACGTTCGCTACTTATAGCCTCGAGCGGGAGTTCGCGTGGGGTTCCACGGAAACGCGCGCGGTTGAGTAATTCGAACACGTTTATCGGAAATCTCGGTCCTGATCGTGTGTATCTTTCGCGAGAAAAATGCCACGCGATAGTTGGGAAATCACGTCCGAATCACTTGCCAATCATGTTGCTACCTTTAAATGCTATTCGCCACGCAAAATCTCTACGACTGTGTCTTCCTCAATTCGTACGTCAGTGTGCAAAACACACACAATGTGCGCAAACACAAAAATATTTTATTTTCTATATTCGAAAAAATTCACTCGTTTCGAAAAACAATCGGAGGATTTTTGCGATTCGAGATTGTGTGTAATTATTAATTAAATCGCAAGTTTGAAAAAATAAAACCGCAGTTTAAACGTCTGCGCGACAACAGCGGTTATAAAGGGGTGAGTGTCAGGCATGCGTGCGGTATTCGAACGTGATTGCATGGAACAGAATGGCACAGGGCGGATGAAGAAGGAGAGGGACAATAAACCACCGAATGCGGATATTGAACACGAGTAGTAACGTTAGTCATTCACCTCGACATGCCGCGGCTCACGCGTGTCTGCACGCGGAAATCGCGCTAACATACACGCGGTGGTTTTGCACGTTACAACCCCGTGAGTGAGTTAAGCCGCGCGCGATCGCCCGCTCGCGAACGTTCGATTTATCAATCGCGAGCCGTGTGAGAAATTTGCTTCTCTTGATTGTAGCAATAACATTGCGCACTGTGCGCTATGTATTTCAACATTAGTTACTCCTCTCGATCGATTTTTTTTCCACTCCGCTAAATACTTTCGAACTTAAAAAAGTTTTATTTGCTTGTTACACTTTGTTTCTTCGTTTTGAATTAATTATCGAGAATACATAGAAACGCGAGAGAGAGAGCAACATTTCTCAGCGGTAGAGTTTAAGTTTGATCTGACTTACCTCTTTGTCTTTGGCCTGCAGCTCCTGCTCGAGGTTGCTGTTCGGCGTCCTTCTGGGATTGCTGGCATCGTGTACCTGCTGTTGATCGCTTCCCTGCGGAGGCTGAGACAATTGGTGTCCCTCAGTCTTGGAATTGCTGTCATTCGTTGCGGCAAGCTGTTCTTTCAGCGCGGCTATTTCTTTCTCCGCCGAAGTCGCTCTCTGAAACAAGAAAGAGAGAGGATAATGAGTGTCTCGCAAGCGATAGCATTCGCAAGTTACAATATACCAGCTAAACCCTATCTTTCTCTCTCTCTCTCTCTCTCTCTCTATCTCGACGAGAACTTAAATTCACTTTTTTTCTCGTTGCCTCAATCGAGCTCACGAGATCGCGTTTTGTTAAATTACTAGCTCAAGTTGCGTTCATCCATGTTGTGCAATATAGAAACGAGCGACATCGATATCAGGTACTTTTTCTTAATCAATTTCCACGATATGAATGCACGTTCTTTTTCACATTGCAGACATTCGGTCGACCACTTTCAAAATTGGCTAATAGAAAATTGGTTAATATAAGAGCGCTAAAATTTCGCCGTCTTTGACCCCAATATAATACTAAGCGACCAATCCTTTTCGCCGAGACGTTAGTTCTTTGCAATTCGCGCGAATTGTACTTCGTTACACGCTAAAGAGATTTAATTCTGCACCCGGAGTCGGAATTAACGGCGCAGACGATTATGCTCACGAACGGCGTGTACTCTGTGCAAATTTTTCACGGTGGTCCCGATCGTTAAATTACCGTCGCGTAGCCGTGCGACGCGAAATCAATCAATTCTCGCCGGCTGTACCTAATTTCGCGGCTACGAAAAGCCGACAAAAATAGAAACGACGGCCCGTCGAGCCGCGCGAGACTGCTTTGATATTCTCAGCGCAGGAAATAGCGAGTTGGCGTCGTAGTTTCTTCGATTCTGGACATTGTAATGCGCTCCGTCGCTCTATAACGTAATTCTTGTAATGTTACCGGAATTGCCTTTCTCTTCATTTCGCGTATGTATCACGTATTGCGTGTCTCAATGTAACAAATTACACAGTAGTAAACTATAATATATATATATATATATATATTAGTTCTATATATTTGTTAAATTAATATTCTTGCTTAACTGTTATTTAATGTGCGTTAATCCGCGTGAACATCGATTGTTGCTTGGTGTAACATGTCAGTCTTAATACTATACGTTTTACATGTCACAGCGATTTCTGTTGAAATCACTCATGCATAACGGCGCGTAAAAACATACTAGACGCACAGACGACCGCGACGATGGTTCAGCATTCGCGGAGAGAGACTATTAACGACGAAATACTTTCGGTGACTGCGTCTACCTTTGCTAGATCCTAGCAGCAAAGCGTTCGTTAATTAGCATGCCAATCGCAACACCTACTGCGATGTTATCTCCGACAACTGTAGCGCATAAACAACTGTCTTACGCGTGGAGACGTATACATATATATATATATGTATATATATATATATGTATGTATATATATAACACAAACGAGTCGGCTTTTCTCTGAATCAAAGTCCGCGAACAAGAAAAAAGTCCCATGTTGATACGGAAATAATGAAGGTATTGGTAACGAGTAACTACAGAGGGGGATTACCTTTTTAAACTTTCCCCATAAAGTATCTAATAAATATTGTTCGCCCGCCTACGTTGCTCCGGCTTGGATATTAATTATAGCAGCTTTTATATTCAAAGTAGCCGCGGCCCTTGTGTCGGCCTATCCCTCCTTCCGCTACACTTGTGGCATATATACGCGCCGGATAGTTATCACCCCGCTTGTATTTCTTGTCCTCTCTGCGACTCTTTCGTCTCTTCGTTCTCTCTCTCTCTCTCTCTCTTCTCGCTTTTTTTCGCTCTCCGCTTTATCCACATTCGCGGCAGTCCAATAGACAGGAAGGAATTCGGGATCGATTGCTCGAATCAAACAGGTTATACCGCTTCTATCCGGCGCATCGCGTCAGAAAGGAAATCCGACTCGTTATTCTCCACACAATCAACAATTCAGCCTAACTGTGATAATCTATCAATTCGCTAATCCAACATGGTTATCTGTTATCTGTATACGTCAGTGAGTAGTCTTCCTTTCTTTGCTTATAATTTGCTTATACAACGTATATAAAGAAAGTGAATCACCCTTCTCTCTCTTTCTCTCTCTTAGCCGCGACATTAACTAAAGTCAGGGGCCCAAGTTACTCAAGTTAATGCACGATAATATTGATTCTGAGTGAAAAGTGCAGCTACTGAAAATGAAACTAACAGCACACACAACGGCGGCATACATTTAACATGAATTGTATGAAAAGGCTAGTATAAGCGGAAACGACTCGACGTGTGTGTACATCTTCCTTGCCTATTGGATTTCTTTTTCAGCTTATGTAAACAGGAATGTCCGAGCGGTGTACGTGGCATCGGCATCCATCGATCTGTCAATGTGTGACGTCTCACGAGACACACATGTGGCACATCGCGATCGGGCGCGAGCAGTCGGGAAAGAGAGAGGTGAGGATGAGTGTAGAGCACACGGACGAACTCGGAGACACAAGGAGAGAGAGAAGGAGAAACAGAGGCACCATGGCTACAGCGGGCAAGTAATGACCCATTGTTTCCTGCAAAAAGCCTTGACGATGTTATCGATAATTGCGAAATGATACGGGAAGCATAAATACATATCCGAGAGCGAGCCGTAATATATGGCTGTTCGAATGGCGGATGCGTATCGATAGCTGCTGTCTGGTAGCATCCTGCGTATTTGTCACGTGGACATACGTCAGGAAACGATCACGCGCGGCGGGGGAAGTACCGAGGACTAGCTGATAGAGAGAGAGAGAGAGAGAGACAGTGAGAAAGAGAGGATCGGGAGAAGATCGTCTCGATAACGATCGTCCCGCGCGCGATCGTTATATTAACAGCGGAAGTCGTTGGTGGATAATGGTTTTCTTCGAACGTCCCGAACGCTCGAGCGTTAGTGTTCGTAACGCGCGATTTAAGCGAAAAAGATTCTGCCAACGAGATGATTTATAGCGCCAAACGCGTATCGTGCCGATGCATCTTGTTATTACTGCGCTAAATATTCGCCGTTGCAAATGAGTTGCGAATGGCAATAAGCGCGCATCCTTATTTTGTAATTAAATCGCGCATTTACGTTGTATGACTAATTTGTATTTTCCACTACGTGGCATTTTTTTTTTTTTTTGTTTTTGTTTTTTCGCCGCCGGAATTAAGAGGCGCGCAGCGTTTTGCAAAAAAGTGTGTTGCGATCACACATCGTGAACACGATGTTATCGTTCCAATATCTTTGTGTTAATGAGAAACAATGTGAATAAATTACGGTGGATGATTACAGCGAAGATATATATATATATATAAAATTTTCGTGGAAACACGGTCAAGTGTCATTGAAAATCTCCAAATTTAAAATTGATAGTAATGACGTCATTAGTAACGAGATCGTCTAATAATAAGAGAATGATAAGAGCGACCGCGTATATTAGTGAGACAACTTTACACTGTCCTATAGCGGCAATATAAGTTATAGTTTCGTAGAACAATCGATCGTCTTCAGTATGACGGATGTCTGGTAAAAACTGACGTGTTCTCGGTTTTGTTGCGTGTAAATATGCCGCGCCGCACAGCAAACACAATCGGATCGTTTTGCTGCCGAGATAATCCCTTCTAGACTGCGTAGGCTCGTGACGATATTTTACCGTCGAATTCGTAATTACTTTAATTGGATCCAGATGCTAATTAATAATAGCCTAAACATATGCCGCGTTATTATATAGATCCGGCCCGATAGGGCTGCTTGTGCGCCATCACCCCGGAGGCAGAGATCGGGGTGAGAACGCATGTGTTTGTCATTGCATGCACTACGACGATTTTATCGCTTCTAAATAACATCCTCTTCGCCCCTGCCGCCTCTCTCTCGTGTCTTTCGCTCCACACCTTCTGTATCAGATCCAGAAAGCACCGATTGCCGATTAAATTGCTTCCATACACATCGGTGCTCGTCCCATTGAAAAAATGTACAGGCGCGATCGCTAATCGTCAAATAATATTTTCGCGTTAATAATATTTTTAGAACACAAAACAATATACATATCACATCGATTTTATTGATCGAGAAGATTATTCGCGAATACGATATCTTTGGCTGAAAATCATGTAGGTATGAAATTACGCCGTCGTCAAGAATTTGATAATGACCGGATAAAATAGCGAACTTGTGCCACGCACGTCGTGCATTGTTCGACGTCAGCGAGAAAATGCGCCGAAACTGCAACAGCTGTGCCGACCTGAAGAAGAACTTACAGAAGAATGGCGGGCGTAACAAAATACTTGAAGCGGGATTTCGTGACACGATCGAATTACTTCGTTACGGACGCATGTCGGATCGGCCGATTTGGATGCCCTCGTTCTTGCCTATCATTATCACGAGATGCTACCGCAGGCAGGCAACAGCAGCAGCAGCAGCAGCAGCAGCAGCCACCGCCGCGCCGTTTCGATTCGAACGTCCGACAGCATCGATTACACCAACCGTCTTTCGACCCTGAAGAGGGAAGATAGGCGATATGTGCCGGCACTTCGATCGGGTCAATCGCCGGTGCCGCTAAGCCGAGGCGTTTCGTCTCGACTTTGAACGCTGGTCTTGCACCCCTTTTGCAAATTGACGGTTATCCAACTTCCACGGTGCCCAGCCGTGCCGATCGATCGGCACTCACCGATTCGACATAGGGACGTAAGGGAATCTCGGCTTCCTGCACTGCGCAAGCAAGCAAGCAAGCGAGCAAGCAAGAACTCTAACTGCGGGATTACCTCCTGCACCTATACACGGTCACGCACTTTGCGCGATCACCGCTTTTACCCGGAGACGAAAGTCGAAAGAATCGATTTCCGACGCGCGCTATCGCGTTCTATAATGGCTGACACCGTAAATACGCCTCGATGGAACGTCTTTTATTCGTTATACCGCTGCGATCAGTCGAGCAATCTATTGTTGTCCGTCGTATATATGTGCGTACATGCATGAGTATTAACAATTTATTATTCATAAAACATAGCGCGAGAGCGTAGTGCTATATAAAAATCGAAGGTTTTTCAGATTTATTTTTAAACATCTCCGATCAGTATAAAACATTGACATTTTTAGAAAGATTTGAGCAATAATTATTAATAAAACATTTATATATATATATATATATTCGACAGTCACTTTTAAATTATAAAAATATCTTTGACAGATAAACAGCGTTTGTGTATCTCAGAGATTGACTGGTAGAATATTAATTTCTTCGCAGTCAATTTCAGGTAACTCCCGGGATAAGATTTTTCGACTTACGCAGTTTTCTTCTTTTTTTTTTTTTTTATCTTTCTCTCTCAGCCGTCGAGCAAGGAAGATTGAGAGTAGCAAAAAGCGACTCTTTCAGTTGATTCAACCGCCATGGCAAGTCAGGTTCACCTCATTATAAAGTCTCAAGGTTTAACAACAAAAGCGACAGAAATTTAAAATTAAAGCTTTTATAACTTTACAATTTTTGTGTATAAGTTATTCGTTTGTGTATGTATATATATATATATATATATATATATATATATATATAAGTAATTAAACCTAAATCACTGTCTTCTCACAATGAACGCGTAGATCGACATAGACACGGTTGGCATTCGATCCCGTCGAACTCCGAGCATTCTTTGTGCGCCGAACGCGGAATCCCAAATAGATCACGTGCCCTCTTCGTTCGCGCCCTCGTGTCTATTTTTATCTGTACACTCGGTATCATCGACACCATTCTTCTTTTCTTCTGTTTATTTTTTGCTCGGTTGACTAATACAAAAAGCACAGAGGGAATTCCGACTTCGAGTGGAAATCGTGAAGTCGTTCGTTTTTGTGCGCGGGCACATAATCGCTTACAATGACAAACGAGTAATCGTGAAAAGTAATATCGCGGTAAGCGGGGGTGGACAAATTTATGCGGGCATAAAGAAGTCTAATGTCGCCTACAACCGCCGGTTGTACGTCGATGCGAGATCGCGAGCCGCTCTCATTGAGGTTTAGAACCGCATCCGCGAGTTACCGATTAAACGTCGTGACCTGTATTTCGACCGTATCTGTATATCTGAATATTCATTAAAACTATACTGATATATTTTTACGACAGATGTTCGGGCGAGTTAAAGTTACGGTCGATCGATAGGTCGCTGGTCGATCGCGCGCCGCGGCGGCGTCGCGGCGACGGGTGTGTAATCGCGGTTGTCCACGAAAACCCCTCGCCCGGTCTGCGGCATTAGGGGGCGACAGAGAGGAAACGGAGCAAACAAACAAAGAAAGAGTGGGAGAAGAGAGAGTGCCTTATACCAGGCGCCTTTATAATCTCCCACAGGATGACGGAGGAAGAGAGTGAAAAAAGCGGGGGTGGAAGAGCGGGATGGTGATATGCGGATCAGCCGTTTATGACTACCGGCGTTGTTATATTTTTTTAGAGAAAGGGAGTTGTGAGAGAAGAGAGAGAGAGAGAGAGAGAGAGAGAGGGGGGGGGCGAAAAGGGATAACGGAAGAGAGAAGAGCGGGAGAAACGCCCGCGATATTTCAAATTTTCTCATTACACCTCGAGGTGCGAATGATCTCCCTCTCTTCTCCCTCTTTCACCGTCTCTTGATCTCTCCCGCTTTTTCTCCGTCCCTTTCTTTTGCTCTGCCTCGTGTCCTCCCTTTCTCTCTCTCTCTCTCTCCCATCTTTCTCGTTCGTTCTATCTAGTACAAGTCCTATGCGCCACCGATACAACGTGGCGTCATTCCACCCCCCAATCACCTCCCCACAATCCCCCTCTTCAATCTCACACCAACCAGCCATCAGAGAACCCCTCTTGTATTTATTATTAAGATATCGATCGTCTCTAAGCCCCGGTACATATTGCAATATGCGGCTAGCAACGCGGGAGACATACACGAAGTCACAAAGGAGAAAGTCGAAGAACTTCTTGCGAGTGTCTTTCCCCTTTCTGCCTTCAGAGTCATCCTCGTTAACTATCGTGCATTTATGTGCTTGAGTATCAGAAATAAGAACCGTGTGTGGTCGCTATCACTGTGGCCGTGTCGCTACGCTTTCTCACTGCGCTTGCCTTTAAAACGAATGGTAACACGCAAAGGTGATAATTGACGTTTCACGATTGCTATTTCTGCGCACGATTCGAATTATTATATTAAATATCGTGTTTATTACTTACAATGT
The DNA here is from genome assembly GCF_002006095.1 of Pseudomyrmex gracilis. NCBI lineage: Eukaryota > Metazoa > Arthropoda > Insecta > Hymenoptera > Formicidae > Pseudomyrmex > Pseudomyrmex gracilis. The sequence goes on from NW_018020633.1 coordinate 290,840, forward strand.
AAAATGTGTAACAAGACATATAAGTATATTTGTATCTCTTAAAACAGACAGATAAAAAAAATAATAAATCACTCGTAAATCTCAACGAAAAGTACATCAAATATTTTTCAAATTAAAAATCGATATCTACACGTGTAAATTTCATTTGTCAATAACAAAAAAAAAACATATGGTTCTACATCTATAAGAGAGAGAATCCATTAAATCTCGTGAAACAATAAACGTGCGCTCACATTGTTCTAAGAGGAACAGTTTTCCAAGGGTCGTCGACTATGGCCGTACTCTTTGCTCAGAACACACGCACATGCGACCCTTGATAGACTGAAGATGATCCTCCATGTGGCACACGGAGCAGGTTCCCACGTGCACCAACGAGACGGTGCAATCCGTTAGAAACGGTAGAGAGGCGGAAGGGGCAAGAGAAAGAACGAGCTTCCCAGAGACAAATAGAGAAGGTCTGTCTGTCTCTCGATACGGACGCATCAGGACGGCAATATTTAAGAAATGTCAATACACCGCCGTTCGGTAGAGGGTGTCGACGACTGAAGAGTTTCGAGCGGAAGTCGGGAACGGATAATATACCGGCGGCTGCACAAGCCGAGAACTAGCCTCGAGGCATTGGTTAAAAAATAAAGAAATGTCTTTGATGTTCCCCGTTGTCCTAATGAAAAATTAAAGCCCTTTCTTAAACATCATTAGACACGAGCACTCTTTCAAGTTCCTAGTCTCCCCCTTATCCTTGGTCTTTCTTCCCTTCCACTTCGCGATATGCCCGAAGCGTCCAATCACAGACTTTTGTTTTGAATCTGTGTTGACGTCGCCTTCAAGAGAGAGAGAGAGAGAGAGAGAGAGAGAGAGAGAGAGAGAGAGAGAACTCAGACTTCCGAAAATACACCGACATTCACATAATAATCTATATACCTCGGGCTAAGATCAATAATGTCATTAGATACATCCACTACAATCTATATTGCTAATGCATTTGCTATCGAATCCTAATTCAAGGTGATATCTAATAATTATGTGACGCTACAACACTGTAGAGAAGCAATAATGTCATACCTATCTGTCACAGTCTATATCGTTACCGAATTTTAATTCCAAATTTCTCCGCATTTAGTGCTAGTACACTTTATAATAAATATAAATAAATATTATTTTTATATACAAAGTGTGTAGAGTGAGATCACTGCTCAAAAACCAAACCTAAAAATTTGATTAGTAAAACTTAATTGTTGTCAAAATTTTGTTTATGTAATTCCCCTCTTTTCCTATTTCTAAAAATATTTTTTTCCGCGATAAAAAAATGTTGAAATATCCTGTACTATGTTTAATTTAACGAGCAATGTAAACGTCCGGGTGTAATATAGTATCCGAATACACTTCTCGCGTCTCCGCTTGCAACGTTGTAGCAAGTTATATCGGTGTCTTTGGAATGCATAAGCGCGGCACCGACTACGAAGCAGGACCGGATATCTTCTCACGCGCGCTGCACTAATAAATCATGATGGCAGCGGAAAAAAAGATTGGTGATCATCTGCCAAGAAGAGAAGCGGCAGAAAACCCGAAGCGATTCACGAGGGGGATCTTTCTTTCTAGCGACTTTCTCGAGTCGCGTCGGCGTTGATTTCCTCTGCCAACGAAACAAAAACAAAAAACGCAACTCTGGTGACGTTTTGCTTTTATCGATTGCCAAACCAAACTTGCCGTCGAAAAACAAAACTTCTGTCTCGCAGTCGCTAATGCTGTTAATTGTTTCGTACAAAAAAAAAGTTTGTATGTTGCAACAGTTGTCAACCTTGTTGTCAAAGTTAGTCAACTTTGAGGATTTGTCGAATTTTGAATCCTCGTTATAATAAGATTTTATTTAACAAAATCTTTAACAAGCTAAATATATGTATAACTACGTACAACTACTTTTAGTAATTTCCTTTTTTTCATATTTCTTGTGATAAACAACTTGCGTTGCATAAAAAGAGAAGATCTTCTATCAGAAAATTATCGGTAAGAGAGGGAGATTGATGTATCCCCGTACATACGAGGAGGATGCAGGCGATAGCCGAGACAGACGCCATAAATATCGGGGCGTTCTTATATTTTCATCACAGCCATCATTAAAATTTATGTTATGATCAGAAGTGCACGTATATATCAGAGAACGCGGCGGCGTCGCTGCGAAAAAGAGGGAGAGATGCGGCACACAGAAGAAGGGGTGGGTGGCAAGCCTGAAAGAGGGGTAGGTGGTAATATTGTAATCTATGTGTGGAAGAACGCGGGAAGAGAAACAGAGGAGAGATGAAAAAGTAGCTTGAATGGCAGGCACCCCGTTGTAAGGGGGTAGTTTTCGGCCGGGGCGGCATGCCGAAGCGGGGTAAAGGGTAGGGGCCGCGGGGGACTTTCGCCACGGGGAGAAAAGAGGAGTGAGAAGGGTGCCGAACGGAAACAATGACGTCTATACCAAATCCCTGTTCTTCTTTTTTCCACCCACACCTCCTCACCTCTCATAACTTGCTCTCTCTCTCTCTCTCTCTCTCTCTCTCTTCTGCGCGCGATCGCGCTCTTCCTTTCACACGCGTACGTTCGCTTTTTTTTTTTCACCTCCCTGTCTCCTCGCCCGCAGGGTGCCATTAGACCCCCACGGCGGCCCCATAAAAATATAGCCCGTATTGTGCTCGCTCAGGTACCGATCCTCGCGCACTAAAAGTAACCTACTGTCTCTCCCGCGCGTGCGGAATGTGTATCTGCATACACGCGCGCGCGTAGTACATATCATCTTGCACGCGCGCGTTTATTCGTGTGCGAAGCTACGGAAGCTATTGACGATACACCAACACAGACCGGATACGATCGCTCATGAAGCTACAGTTCTGCGTTAATCAGCTTTTTAATTGCGTGTAATCGGTCCGTCATGGGCAAAGCCAGCTGCGCTGCTTCGCTATTTGTAATATTTTATGCGTGTTTTTTTTTTTTTTTTTTTTTTATTCGCGCCTGAGAGCTTTCCAAGTGTCACTTGTGCTCGCAAAATTAAATTACCGATATTGATAATTTTGTGCATCATAATAACCCGTGGAATCTATGAATATACGAACGTGATGACAAGTGCGCGGCTCGATGATAATATTATTTTACATTGGTTACGCTATAACTACGTGTGCGTCGATTGGTGCGCAAATAAAAGAGCAAGATGTCGTTATGGAAATACAAGAGAGACGCGGATCGTCATTTACGCGCTAACATTTATTTCAGATTCGCGCAGAATGCTTACGCATTTTTGGTTGATTAGCTTCTTTTTGTGCAAATCTCATCGAGCGCGAGATGAATCCCGCGAGTCGAGAGAATCATAATAAAGCGGAATCTCAGAGTTAGCTTCGATCGATCGACAAAAAAAAAAAAAAAAAAAGAGCGCAGTACAAAAACAAACCAGCGTGAACATCTGAACGACCGGCACCATGATCAGTCGGCTCACGACA
>NW_018020633.1:294789-314374 GCF_002006095.1 Pseudomyrmex gracilis
TTTTTTTTTTTTTTTTTTATTCTTTCAAGATGTACTATTTAAATATTTTCTGTATGATTTCTGTATCATTAATTTTTTCACAAGAAAGTGATCTAGTTTGTGATAAAAATATGATTATAAGTATTATAGCACGCACACAGCATCAACGAGTTTCTTTTTCTATTTGTAGTCGATTTTTCTCTTCATGATATTTAAAATCTGAAAACGTCATAGGCTGATATCAATAATTGAACTCTCGCGGAATTAAAAAGTGATGAGTAATCACTCCTTTTCTGTGTAATCAAACTTTATAATACCTCAGGAGAAATAAAGAAAAATAAATCGAGTCTCTTAACAGGTTAATAAACGTCTTCTTTCCCTCCGTCAACCTCCCCCCCGTCATCTCGTCCCGCTCTCTTTACCTATCTCAGTCTCGTTCTCTCCCCCTCCCTTGGGTCCCTTCCTTCTCCGCACTTTTGACGCTTCGCCCTGGAAATCCTTTGATTCTCATCTTTTCGGGAGGCTTGGAAACGTCGATGCGCCTCTTGCATGAAAAGGGGTTCCTCCCGGAACGTCCCCTGATTGGGACGATAAAAGAGACCCCCAGCTAAACGTGGAAAGGGTAAAGAGAGAGGGAGGTAAAACACTAATTAGTTATCAAAGGGCGAGGAAGGGTTTGGTGACAAAATAGTAGATCCTGGAACGAGGAGTCTGCTCACCCTCTACCACCACCTAACCCGCCTACACTCTTCTCTCTACTTCCCTCCCCCTCGTCTATCGGATATACTACTACCGTCACCACCACCATAACCCCCCAACCTTCGCTTTATCAAACCCTCTCCCCTGCTTCGCCGCGCTCCTACTAGCACCCATCCAACACCTTCAACCCTTTCCGCCCCGCTCGCAAGCCTCCTTTCACTCTCCCGGCTCTCTATCGCGCTCTGTCTTTGGATGGCATCCCCCACAGTGTCTTAATACTCTCGGGAGGACGGTCCTGTATTGATTTTCGAATCATTAATTCTACGTCTAATCAGAACTTGCGCCAGATATACGTACGCGTGTCTGTGTGTTGTATGTATACACGTATAGATGTGTACACATTGGGGGCGCCGGCTGATGGTGCTTGCGATACTGGCGGATGGAAGCCGTGCTTGCTCTTGACTGGTACGTCAAACTCCGAGCGCGCGAGTGCATGCCGATATACACTGACAGATTTGTGCCGACGAGTACAGGTGATTCATAAGTAGCGAAACGGTGGGGTTACGCACCTTCAGTTCACCGATTCGAGCGAGTTGGTGGTGGTGGGCGAGCCGAGAAGTCGCGCCCGATATTTGCGTCTTGGCACGACGAACGCGTCGATATTATCGCGTCGAATGTACGAATCAAAATTTAATGTACGACGCAAAATATAATCACCTCGGTTACAAAATACGACACAAAATTGAATAGGAAGTGGTGAGAGATTCTCTTTTTACGATTAATTAATCGTGTGACTTGTGAAGCACACAGCTTGTATACAGCTTTCATATTTTATGTCGATGTGATGAGATGTTTCGCGAATTTAGAAACGTCGTTGACCCTTAACCGAAATCCAATTCCCAAAGCAATGCGGTGTCTACCTATCTGACCAGGTGTTTGTCAATCAGAACGAGCGTGATTGAAACGTCGTACGGAAATACCCGATTGGAAATTCATTCCTGGTCTTCCTCAAACTACATATTCCTCCAAACTGGCATATTCGCGAACGATAAATCGCGCTCTATCCTTGAAATAATATCATTTCGTGCGCGATGTGCGCGTTAAAAGTTATTAATGTGTTTATTCGCCGAAAGTACTTTTTGTGTTTTCAAACTTATTTCGCGCCTATAAATGATGTGACTTGCTCCGCACCGACGTTACGAAAACATTCTCTAAAGCGTTTGATTTGTATTCTTTGAGAGCGTTTGTGCTGAAGATCAAAGCTATGTCGAATTCGTGGATTTAGTCAGAAATGAAAGACGAGTTTGCCGTCAGGTGACTCATCGACCGTCGACGATTCTCGATTTGAGAACTGCGGTATTAGTCAGTGCTCGATTTCTTCTTGATGGCGTCGTGTAATTTCGCGGCGTCGTGAAATCTATCGCAAGGCTGATTCCCGGAACGAATCATAGAACGTCGCAGATAGGCCTAATTATAGCGATGACTAACGCTGACAAGCGAGCAATATGTGGCGCTGATCGTCCATCGGATTCGGCTTGATTCGAATTGTTTCGCAATATGTATATACACATACATGTGTATATACATGTACATTTTCAAACTTGACAGCACACAATGGTAAAAAATGAATTGCCGATCCGCATCGTCTACGTCGTAAGGTTCGTAAAATAGTTTGCTCGATAAAATCAATAAATGTATTAATATTTATTATCGATATATTGTATTAATTATAAATGACTTATTACTGCAAACAATAGGTTTCTTATCTATGTTTAAAAGAGCTAGCATCGTGTATGTATCATGTTTTGAAAGCATATATAAATAGATAATTCAAGTAGATAATTGAACTCATCACTGCGCATGTAAAGTGATCGGACTTCCGCATGTAGATAAAAAAAAAAAAAAATAATATACATATATACATATATATATAACGGGACGCATCAAGTTTCGCGATTGCAGAAGTCGATGGAAATATTTTAATAGAATCGTCAGCGACTTTATTAGCATCACGCAAGCCTCCATCGGACCGTTTTATCTCGCGCAGGAGAAAAGCAACTCCGAAACCAAATTAATTCGATGGCCGTGCTGTGGCCGCGGCATCTATGCGTGCACCATAACAGATCACATTAAAATTCATTCGTACGGATAATACTAATTAACCGGAGAGAGATCGGGAAACTTCCCGAGTAGGAGTTTCCGCGACGATTACCGAACCCGCCCGCGTAAGAACGGGCGTTACGCGCCTAACAGTGGAAAATTGCCAATTTTCCCGATAATGAAAACTCCCGTCGTGGTTAATTCAATTCTCTTAATTTCTCCGCATTGAATTCTCTCGAAGAGCTTAGAGCAGTGCCGCGGCGAAGATTACGATTGGAAATGTTACGATTGAAATCACCCGGCCCGGCGGGCGCCTTGCTGGAAGGAAATTTCGTTCATTCGCTCGTTATTACGCACGTCGGATAAATTACAAGGCGATTGCCCGGGCCGCGATGTCGCGAAATCGCTAGTTACAGCGCCGTGTAATTTCCCAATTCAATCTTGCGTTGCCGAGGTGGCCACATTGCGTAGCAAATCAATTCCCCCCGTTATGTATTGTGTTTGTGATAAAATTATGTGGTAGAATTATATGAACGGGGTATATGTCGATGGACAAAATTATGTATACGTTGGGTATATTTGACCGCTCAATGAAAGTAGCTAATTTATTTCGAAGTTACTTCGTACATCAGCTTGATATTTCTTTGATGTATTCTTTCTCTCTAATATTTTCCTGTGTACAGGAATAATTTCCTCTCTTGAATCTTCTCTGAACACTGTTTAGCTATGTTCGATGACTCGTCTGCAAAATTGATTTATTACCGGCCGAGATAAAACCGTCTCTAAATGATATTGACGTAAGACAATTCTTTTTTGTTTTTTCTTCTATTTGACGCACACGTGAACTGAAGATGTCAGGACACGATTTATGATAGCTTCGATAACGAATGGCGTCGCCATTGCCGAGATATGATAAAATTATAATGTATTGCTGATGATGTACTTTGCTGACTTTATTTTAGACGCTCGTTTATTTATCATAATGTTGCATTATATATTAAGTCACTTCTCTTGAGACTTGTTATTATATTGCAATTATCTCTGATTCCGCTTATACTATCAAAACATCCGATAGCTGCAATCACTCGTAACAAAATATTAAGCAGAACTGATATATCGATCGTCGAGACGCGTAAACAGCAACGTCGAAGAAACGGGCATGAATAATATCGGCGAATACAAATAAAGTAGTATCATTTTTAATTTACATCAATTAGAACAAAATTTCTCTTGCAATTGACAGATGAAGATCGTCGATTTTATCCATTTGTAATGAACGTTTCATGAATAATATCTTTCTGTCTACCGTGCCAAATTCACACATGTTTAAAATTTGTCGGGGAGAAAAAGAAATGTTATTTATGTAAAGGAATTTTACGCAAACTGCATCTATCGATTACATCAATTAAACAGATCGCTGACCCGATAATTATTGTTTCATACGTACATATTTTATTATGTTGTGTGTTAAAAGTGTACTTATTTATTCAAAATAAAGTGTTTAAAATAAAATAAACGTGACCTGAGAATGCATCAAACATTCTGTCCTTAAAGAAGACGGTGCGACATCTTGTCGTTTTGAATTTTTCATGCAATTTCCGAGAAACACCGCAAACGTGAGAACTGATCATAGCGCCGTACGCGTGAATATTGAACATCGCGTGTATACGTGCGCAATCGTATGCGCTGAATTCACACACAACACGCAGTCGATATGAGTATCAGGGACAAGGGGGGGTGACCTGGCGAGAAAAACAGGGGTTGGCAGAAGAAGGACGCGGGGATCCTTTATCGATTTTATCCATGTTTTAAATTATTACCCGCTCATTGTGGCCGCCATGCGTGGGCGAAGGGACGGCGTATCGGTGAGCGAAAAGGATTAAGCGGGTAGTAAACGTACTTCGCCGCGGCTTTTTGTTTCGATGCTCGTGGATATCGAGAAGAGGGCAAGGAAAAGAGAAGAGATGGAGAAAAAGGGCCGGATATATAAACGGCAAAGGGTTACTGGGAAACGATCTTGTTCTCGGTAATCAGCCTGTCTCCTGAGAGAGACAGCTTTTTTTTCTACCAAGCTTCTCCGCTTCCTCGTCCCTCCCCGTATGTACACCGGCGACGTACTGGATGCGTGGCTGCGTCGAGATAAAATACTCTCAACGAGTGCTTCGCCCTCCATCGGGACTCGTTGTAGCGTGGAATAGCTTTGATTTCATTTTCACGTTAATCTGTCTCGGTAATCAGAGGTACTCGTCGCGGTTTTACAATGTATGTAATGTACATATATATATATATATATATATATATATGTATATATATGCGCGAGCGATGTATCAACGAAAGAAGTTTTTACGTACGACAAAATAAGAACTCGCGTGATCGGGAAAAGACGCCGAAACGTCACGGCTTTCCATTCAATCGCGGTCGCTCGCGACAATTACGAGATAATTGCCGGCGAACTTTCACGAAACGCGTTGCTCTCAATCCGTTGCGCCAATCGCAATGACGTTATAAAACCTATCGTCTGCGATCCAATTTAAAAACAAATAATAATAATAAATAGGAATGATCGATGAACTGGCACGCTATCACAATTTCCAAGCAACGATCAAGCCATAACAGGCTTCGAAGGTCGGCTATCGAGCGACTCTTGAGACGCAGTGCGACTTGGATTTTCGCGACGAGAAAGAAACGCGACGGTGCGATAACAGGCGTGGATATAGAGACGACTAAAAGGCTATAAGGAGACAGAAAGGACAGAAAAGGAAGTACGGAGCTGAAAATCGTTCCTACCATCGGAATTTCAAAGCTGCGGACGCCGCTGACGACGAGGGTGGTAATAGGGCTGAAGAGCGAAACTCTGGGGGTTCGAATCAAAGGATTGCCAGGCTGTATGGACAAGCGAGAGGCTTGGGTATGGGGGAAAACAGGGAGGATAGGTGGGAGGAAGAGGGTGGGGAGTGGGAGGGAACTCGGTTAATTATCTTTATCAATCATTAGAAACTCATTCCTTGAAAGCGTCTTCTTCAATCCCCCATCCATTCCCTTCCCCTCTTTGCACCGCATTACCGGCTATGATTTTATCGTTTAGCTTGCGATGCCGTACAATCATAACGTAATGCATATAAAAGTAAAGATATTATCGGATACGGACGAGCAAAAATGTTAAATGTTATTTGAGTGAGAGTTAATTACACCGTGTACTCTCGCGCGATCGGAAACGCGGAATGGAATTATTACATTTGCGGCTGCGTTTCATTTTTCCGATTGACGAGGAGTAAAAAGGGCGGATATTCGACGACCGGTAGATACTTGTCATTCTAGGCATTTACTATTTTTTGCGCAAGTGTACGATTTTTGTTTTATCTTCCATTCTCTATCCGTGTCTCCTATCGGATGGAAATATTTGATCCAATATTTCCCTACCGAAATATTTCAACAATTCGAAAAAAAAAAACGATTTCCTTCAACAAACCCTCTATCACAATCGAAAAATAGATTCTTCATTATTATTAAAAGTGTTAATTTTGACGCTTTATAATTTTACTATTCGTTTTTACTCATTTTTCATCACCGACTAATTCGTTCTTTTCGTTAAAATTAGTTTATGTATTTTATTTTCTCAAACGCATACACACGCACACACAGAGCACTTTTCTATGGCATTCGTCTAAACTGAAACAGATTTTAATTATCGTCGCCCACATTCAATCTTCATATGATGCGATACACATCGTTTCCTGGCAACGTGATATATGCATTCTGGATCATTGCAAAAGAGAAATATGCAAATCTTTACCCACGCGATACCTCAGTCCGTCCAGTGCACGCGCGCGTAGACGCCCCACGCATTCAACAGAGGCGTTATAAAACTATCTGCCGATCTCCACAGCTAATCGCAGTTTTGAATCGGGGGGGGAAAAAATCTCGTCGCAGAAGAGAAAAGTCAAAAGAGCGAGATTTAGCTGGAAGTAAAGAGAGGTTGGGGATGATGTGCGCGAGCTCGCGGAGTGAGACAGAGAGAACAGACGGATGATCTGATGGCAGGGTTTGCAAGAGAAAGAGGTGGAAATTCGAATTGCAACGCGATATTCTATACGGGCGAAGTTACGTACGGGGCGAAGAGAAACTTGCCATTTTCGTTGTGGATGGAGGGGAGTGGAGTAGCTGGAGAGGGTTGAAAATAAGCGATAATGCGCCGGCTTTACTTAGCTAATTAGCGCCTCTCTCTCTCTCTCTCTCTCTCTTTCTCGCTCTCTCTCTCTTTCGTTCTGTCTCGTTTCCGCCCGCTTCGCTTTGCCAAGTGAGTTCTGTTCATCCTGTATCCAGCTGAAGTCGATCCTTCACTCTTTCCCTTCTCCTGCTACCTCAGCTCTTGCTTCTCTTCCTCCCCTCCCCCCACACCTACAGCAGCCCGTTTTTCCTCCGATCCTTCCACGCCGCTCCTACCGCCCTTCCTTTGGGCAACCCCCTTTCGCCGTGCCGATGGCGGGTATTAATTCATTTAGATATTATTTTGCGAGGCAGGTATTAACATTCTCAATCAGATTAATTAAATTATTTTTCTCATCCGCGATGCCTACCTCAGCCCTCGCGCCCTTGTTGCTTTCTTCTCGTCGCGCCGCAGTGTGGATGTGTGAATGTGTGCGACCACGTGTATGCGAGCGCGTTATTTTATGGCAATTGATTACGACGCTTTTAATACGCCGCCGGAATTACGAAAAGGTATTCTGAGAGCCTGTGGCTTACTGCGAGGGTGTGCGCTTGAGTAAAAACAAAAAAAAGAAGTTTTCCAGACATTACGCAGACGGTGGAATAAAAGAGGTGCAGTCGTTTGAAAACATGCTATCTAAAAAAATACTTGGAAAAAGGATACTAATTTAACAGATAAAAGAAAGAAAAAAAAGTTACAAAGTCGATCGGATTTTATAATCTGTGCGAATTTGCGCTATAACGAAACTTTATATAAATAAGTATCACAAAAATATTATTACAGACATTTTCAATGCGATCAATAAACTTAAATGCAATGTTTATAATTTTTTCAATTTGAAATTAAGCGGTTATAATTTTTTAAATTAAGTAGCTATATGCAGAAGCGTTGCGACTCATTTTATAACTCCGACGTTAAGATATACATACGTACCGTAAAATATATAATACGCGAACATTTTTAGATCTTCAGAAGAATATTCTCCGTCTCTCTTCGGTTATTCGAGAATTACCCCAGAGAAATATTTCAGCCGCGGTTGTATCACCGGACTTCGTTTTAAGGTTTCATTATAATTCCAGCGGTAGATAGAATTAATCGTAATCACTTGAGCTCGCATGCGTGCGCCTGGAACGAGCTTGATACGCCGCTGAAAGTACACTGAAAACGAATCCAAGTTAGCACGGAGGATAAGAGGAATGCAGGCACGGCACGGCACGGCAGAATCCCGAGGTGGATCTCCGGCGATGTGCGAAGGGTAGGAAAATCCGTAGGGTGTGGGGGAAAACGCGGTGGACGTCAGGGGTGGCTTGCGGGGGTGGCTTGCTCGACGAGAGCAGCAAGGAAGAAGGGGTTAATGCAAAGGTCCAGGATAATTACCCACATGGCTGGCAATGCGTATTTCACTTTGATCAAGTCTGTGTTTTTCTTCGCTCGCCTATCAAACCTTCTCCCGAGCCAATCCCACACCTCTCTCTCTCTCTGCAGTCTCGCCCCCGACAACTCACCCTTTCGCTGCCTTCCTTCTTTCTACCCTTACATCATCGCAAGCCTTGATGGGTAGGTAACCAGCTTTTGTCTTTTCCCACTCTTCTCCGCGACGTTTTAATTATTTTAAACTCGGACTCGTAGCGCGTCTAATTTGTGATGTAACCAAGGCGAGAAAACTATGCTTGACGAACACGTCTGTGTGTGTGTGTGTTTATGAAGCTTTGGTAAGACTAAAGATTCACAAACATGTAGGCGAAAGATCAAGAATGCAACAAATTTTTTTAAAGATAATGTTATTATCTGTTTGTTTTTTGTTTACACGTTTAACAAAATCATTGATAAATCGGATTGAAGATTATTAAGAGATGGCAAATAATCAGACATTTCATCACTGGAATCAAGAAATCGCTGAAAAGAGTCTCCTCTATCTCATCGGAAATATATTTTGCATCGAAATTAATTAAACTTGTTTCTTTCGAGCCCGGTCGACGGATAAGTGATGAATACCTAATTTATTAAGTCGACGGTGGAAGTCCGCTAATGATCTGCGGGATCCAATTATTAGACTCGTTATCATTACTATTATTACTGGAAGATAAAGGAAAGCTAACGCCGCAACGGCGAAGTACTCTGAAGAATACGAGAAGAGGAGAGGAGGGTGCTACGGTAATTATGTACCGTCATATAATAAATATCGAGTGCAGGTCCCATTTCGCGTCACGGCATTCCATTAAATTGAATTCAGTATCGTCAGTTGGCACCACTCAATACCAATATGCCTGCCGTTCCCCTTCCCTTGCCACCTCCTTACTTGATTTTGCTGTTCCGCAACCCCTCTTTTCAAGTACCCTCAAAGCTTAAAGCGACAAACAAACTCGATACGGCTATGTTAATCAAAATTCAGAATCAAGCGAGAAAATAAGTTGATTTATAATCAGAACAGATTATATAATGTATATACTACTTAAGATAATTGTTATTTTACATTATTACTGCGATGTGTAGAACAACTCAACGTTGCAAATTGAAAAATAGCAAACAACTGTTTTGTGTAAATAGCTATTTAATTTTCAAAATTCATAATAGCAATTTTATTATATATAAACATTATATATTATGCCATTATTATATATATATATACGTATGTTATTTGATAATTATTTAAAAAATAATTATATATACAACAAATAGCAATATTATATTTTATTTTTATTATTATTATTATGAAGTTACTATTTAATTTTCTAAGTGATTATTCCGACCGAGAAATCATCACGCAGTAATCAATTCTGCGTTTTAATTATTATTACGTATATATTTGTAAAGGCAAATTGTTTATAATTGTTAAAATACTTATAACTGATTATCACAATTTAATAACAAAAATGATAATGTGCAACATGTTAATTCGTACGTATAAGGTAAATTTAATACATGTCAACTACTTATATATTGTAATTATAATACGATATGATTCCACACATGATAAGTATATTACAACAAAGATATCAATAAGAATTGAATATCAATATTATTATTGATAAAAAAAAAGAACTAAGAAGATAGAAAAATTTCTTTCTCCAAATATCAATTAACTATCAATAACAATTTAATTTATATATAATCTAATAAATTGTGTATTCTTGATTAAAAAAATATCTTAGTCGTTCATGTATCTACACTACGTAACGAGAATTGCAAACCGATTCGCATTTGAAAAATCCTTATTCACAGCTGCGGTGTCGGTGCGAAATACATTTTTTCTCAATTGCAAGATCGCGGAATGCAAAAAAGAATCGAAGCTGTACGAGACAGTTCGGGCAGTTATCCGATCATTTCACCCCAAAGAGACAGCCTTCCTCCACGTTTATATACCGCGAATCGGATCGACAAAAGGGGATCTCCCGTTGTATTCTGCGGAGACCGCGGTGTAAAAAGAAAAAATAAAAGAAAAAAAAAGAAAGAAAAAGGGAAAACGATACGGAGAGTGGCAAAGGGAGAAAGAACGCGCCTCTCTCAAAGCGTGCCTTGTTCACGAATAATGGCACGCACTCATTGTTCTAATTATTCGTGCATACGATTAACGCTGCTGTCTGCCGAACCCCGCCGGACGTGGGACATGTGTGACAAATATGCGCGCGCTAGTCCGCCCGCACTCACGTGTGTGTACACGTGTGCGTAAAAAAAGGGGGAGAGGTGGAAAGCGGGGAAGACTGAGGCGTATAAAATGAACGAAAAACAAACCTCGTCAAGGAATGGCGCTAGTCGGACGTGCAGACGGTAGAAAAGAAGAAACGACCAGACTCTATGTGCGTCCACACGCACATGCACGAATATACACACACACACAGAAACGGTAAAGTCTTGTATGTGATAAAGCACGCGTGCGCACACAACGAGCGTGTATTGCACGAGTACAAAGCGTGTCAGCCGGATACAATGCCCGCCATCTGACGCTCAATTAACGAGTTAATGCGGTACCGTTGATAATTAAACAAATACGCGCGTTTTTTTCATCATCCATCTCTATCGTCACACTCACATGCGCGCGCCCGGGGCATTTACGTGTGTTGTGTTCGATCTTCCACCTCTACACCACTCAAATGAGCTCCGTGTCACATTTTCGCCGTCCGTCTTTGTCTATTTCTGTCTCTCCCTCTCGCTCTCGCTGTCGCTCTAGTAAGCTCCCGTTTCGTATCTCACGCTATAATCCAGTTTCTGACCTCCATCCTTCTCGCTTGGTCTTTAATCGCGAATTCATCTCTCCTTCGCAGTTTTTATCGTTTTTATTTTATTTTATTTTATTTTTTTTGTTTGCCCTACTCCTCTCTTACTTTTGCGTGTGCGCGCGCGCACTGACCTATCGCCGCAAATAATGTGCGTACGTATATATTGTGCCGGTCGACCGATTATTATATTATCCCCGGCCGGAAGCGGATGTGTGAACCGTACATGAACAGGGGAGAGGGGATAATGAGCGCGGCGTTCCTTCTCTCGTGCTGGAACGAGGATCGAAAATGGTCGTGAAAAGTTTGCTGGAAGCGGGACCGTCCTCGTTCCCGACATAATGCGAAGTCGAGGAATGCGATCGTTAGGGGTAGATTGTGCTCGAGAATTCTGTTTGTCTGATTTCAATTGGCAGCGAAGTTCTTAAGTTTTGCGATGCACCACGCACGATTAATAGAACGCTCTAAGCAACGTATAAAAATTAATGGCAAAATGATTTTTTTTGACGCACATCTTGTGTGCGTAAATAATTCACACAATTTATAATATATACAAAGAAACTATCAAAAGGTTATTAAAATGCGACATGCATGTTAAAAATCTTCAAACGGAATATATATTGAATCGTAATTGAGAAGCATATATAGAAAGAGAGAATACAGACCGCACAAAATACGGTCGATATCACACTTCCGGTAGCGGTAGTGGTCACAGCACTGGGAACAATTCGAGTCGATAGCGGTATCGAAGCTGATAAGTCAACCCGATGCGATATGGTCCATGAGAAAGACAAAACATGTATGCGCTTATATCGAACGACGCGGCGCGTATTATGAATGATTAGAAAAAGTTTTTATTCCTTAGTAAAGCATTCGATACCTTTCGATCACGCTGCGATAACTCTGTTAATTCGCAGAACATACACATTCTCTGCGGCGTCTCAGCGTGGGTGGGTGACATCCCTAGGGGCTTTATCTAATGAACGCAGTGACACCTAAACATCACGGAATCAACATCAAACAACATGCCAGTCGATCTTCTCTCTGTAAACACGCTCAAGTATTGTATTCGCATGCAACGCCGATATATAATGTGCAACTGCGACAAGGAAGACATTAGTAAGCGCGGGCGGGAAGAGGCAGTAGTAGTGATTGTGTATATAAAGGCTCGTGAAAAATGATCCTTGTGAGAGAGATGACTAAACTCGGGAAGCCGACTTCGATTTCAAACAAACATCAATCCATTTTGCTTTATCGCGCGACGTATCTTTCAATCAAAACAAAAAAGACTAAAAGAAGACTAAATTTTTTGTGTTTCTATTTCATAATATTAAAAAGAACTTTTACTCAATCGTTCTGTAAATTCTGATCGATCATCAATAGTCAAGAAATTATGTGTATTGCCAAAAACAATATAATTTATTTTTTAATATAATTGCTATCAAATGCTACAAAACTAAATATTGTTTTACATGTTTTATACAAATACTATGCACTTGTACTATGCACATGTATCTATGTTTTACACAAAAAAAAAAGTGAATGTAAGCATAATGGTGTCGTAAACAAACGTTACAGATTACACTACATGTAGCTAAAATGAGAGCTTTTTCGCGAGATTACAAACCGTCCCGAATTTGCGTAGCCACAAACACGGCAACCAAAGATATTGCGAGATAAGCGTTTTGCAATTAGCGAGACGTGCTGCAGCTGCACTCGAGAAAGAAGTGCAACGTTTCTTTAATAAAACGAATTTCGTGTCGGTTGCCTAATGTACCACTGACGACAGAGTAACGCCATGCAATGTGTAATGATACCTCTTGCCGTGTTGGCAAATAACGTTTAGCGGGATAATTAATATCGTCCTATTTGGCATAATATTAGACGCGCCGAAACATAGGATGATAGCTGTAATTTTCGGTTATTACATCGAAACGGAGCGCGAAGAAGATCGTACACAAAACCCAAAGAAGATAATGTTAATCTCATGTATCTTTTGAAGTATGGTAAATAGACTTGTTACAAAACGAGAAACCAGAATGCAAATCTAGATTTATAAATGTTGATAGACTTGTGACATTAGCTGTTAAAAAAAAAATATCAAAACTGAGAAGAAAAAAATATATGTTTAAGATTTCTAATAATAAGGATTAAAAATTTTTTCTGACTGTACAGCATCACGGGGAATATTGTCGGACATTGGGTGAATATTCGCACGAAGAGCGAAAGTAATCGGGGATGCGAGAGGACTGCACAAGCGAAAGAGTTAAAAACAAGAGAGAAAGAGAGAGAACGGAAAACAAGAGAAAAAAACGGAGAAAAAGCGCGGAAGAGAAAGAGGGCGCAAACCGCTGACGGCGTCACGTGCAACGCTCTGACCCCGACACGTCGCCTGTCAAATCTCTATTTACCGAGCGACCAAAATGACCAAACTCAAACGAACGGTCCGATTCCGACGGCCGACAGCCAATCATACGCCGCCAGGACTTCGACGTTTTTCGTTTCTGGATTTATTCGCCGGTGGAACATTTCCACAGTGGGTGCAAATCGAGGAAAATCCTGCCCCTGTAAGCGTGCCGGCCCGCAACGTGACGAATTTCACGCGGCTGTTAAATCGGGGCGACGAATTATACATCGAAACACGGAGATTCTCGTCGCGGAAAATATTAGGATTTTTATTCACTCCCTGTGCGCAGAGAAGAGAAAGAAAAAGAGAGAAAGAGAGAGAACGAGAGAGGAAGAGAGAGAGAGAGAGAGAGAGAGAGAGAGAGAGAGAGAGAGAGAGAGAGAGAGAGAGAGAGAGAGAGAGANAGAGAGAGAGAGAGAGAGAGAGAGAGAGAGAGAGAGAGAGTGAGAGTGAGAGAGAAAGAGAGAGATGGTGTTTGACGATTAACTCTGTTGTTACTATATACCAGGTTTTTGAAAATGTTAACCGCGTAAATCAAATTGGAAAAAGCGCGGATGACAGTAGGTATTGCATTTCACAATTTCTATTTCCTTGAACCATACGCTGGCACATAATTTTTGTACATATACACGCACATACGGAAAATTTATTTAGCAATTAATTGAAATTACAATTTCTGCATAATTTCTTGAAACGTGAGCTTTTTGATGTTGAATTTTTAATTGTAAAAAACCTAATTTTTCGCTATAATTATATTTATATGTATTTTCAAGAAAAAACGTGTCTCGCGTATTCGTCATGATGCTTTGTCATGAAGTTTCATTTACAATCTTTACTTTCGCGTGACTTCGTGCAGATGCCAAAGCTTACCACCAAAAAAAAAAAAAAAAATACAATTCAATTTCCGAATCACTGTAACCAATTCCTCAGACACGATCGTCGAACGGCGCTTCGAGTAAGCTTCGAGTACCGAAAGGCGAACGATCTGCATGGCTTACGGGCGAAGTATCTGTCAGGCTCTCACAGAGACCCAAAGAAAGGTCGGCACGAAACATCTGTTTGACATCCCTGTTTGTCAAGGCGTGACTCGACACTTGCGGCGCTCTCATACAAAAGCGATCTACTGCGCTCGACGAGCGATCCTTTCGTTTTCTCGGTAGCCGACGTTCCATAATACAATCGATCTATGAACTCTAACCATTCGGCTGCAATTGCGCGTGAAAATCGTAAACAAAAGTTATCGGATCGTTACGAAGGGTGGAAAGGTATGCCTGATGGCAGATGGGGAAAACCTAACTTTCAACTTTTTGTGGATCGTTTTAAAACTCGATAATATAATCCAGAAACTCTGTATATACGCGCGATATAAGTACGCGGTGCCGTTGAAAGATCTGAGTTCGTTCGAGTAAACTTGTGTCGGCGGTTAAGTAGTTAAACATACACGAGATAGGGTAGTGTCCAGATCCAAAAGTATAGCAAAGAGGAGCGGCGCTTTCAAGTATAAAATTTAATTTTTTTCAAAAATATTCTCATTATAAAGTTTTATGAGAGAAAAATATGCTTAGCTTAAAGAATATAAGACACGCTCCAAGTTGTTTCCTAGAAATGTCATAGATTTTGTCAAATATTAATGAAGCGTGGATGAAGAGAGACTCTACAGAAAGCGAATGCGGAAGAGAAGGTAACAGGAGGGTTAAAATGTGAACTTGGCTTGTAGGGCATCTAGTCTAACTATTGTGACGCGATACCAGCATGCCTTTGTGCTACGGTAACAACGAGGTTTGCACGTGGATCACTTGTTGCTGGGATATACGTTAATCCGATGTACAGTCATGAGTTATATCATTTAAAACTATCACAAACAAATTTTTTTACCATTATACAAACCGTTCAAAGTGTTGCACAGTGTCATTCTGTCTTTCTAATAAAAAATATAATTACAAAAATTGCAATTTACATTCAAAAAATTATCATTCTTGTACTTATAAAACAAATATAATTCAAGTAATACTGAAGAACTTTTTGAATAATTACATCACAACTTGAAGTAAACTCCGTTATAACTTTCGGATCATGTGCTGCGTAAATATTCCGATATGTAAGCATCTCTTGTCGCGTCGCGAAGAGTATTTCGAATGAAACGAGAACAAAACAAGAAACAAGTGACTTGCTCGACGCACATGGTCCCAATCCTGGTAAAGATACCCGCCAGAAAAATCAAAGGGGGTGACAGACGTCTCTGAAAATTGGATTCTCGTATTCTTCGGATTGCATCGTCGCGACGCGACGTTGCAGCTGAGACGTATCGACTGCACGTGTTCCTCGCGTATCCGATCGTCGTCTAAACCATTTCCTCTTCGTCTACCCCAGTGAGAGCGTCTGCTTTTTCTTTTTATCTTTTTTTTTTTTTTTTTTTTTATACGCGGCGCTTCTTCTCGTCGAAGACCAAGGGAAGAGGCGAAGTCGAAGAGTCCCCCCCGCGTGTCTAAAAATATTTTTATGGAGCCCCCGCTGCGATTCCAAGCGAGTAACGCGGCTGCGCCTAGCTTCTGTTTTGATGGTCTCGACACGTTGCATTGACTCACCCCCCGAATAGAGCCGCGATTATAAACCGAACGGAAGTCCCTGACTATTAGTGACAAAATGTGTAATATTTCCGGTGATGGAGACGCGAACGCGTCTGTCTGTATCACGGTTTCTTAAAAGTACGTCATCGCTGTCACATCGTGTACGCGAATCGACAAAAAGCATAGTTAGTTTTAGTCGCATATTTTATCGATTTTTACTGCATTTTAAGATAATTAGGTGCAAGTGTAGTACAACAGCGTAATTAAAACTTTTGTTTTAGTATCTACACTACTTTGGGCAATTTTGTTCTTACATCTTCTATGTAGTACATTTTTTTTTTTTTTTTAATTACTTGACAGATATGGGAAAACAGTAATATAAATTGGATCGCGCACGGAACATTTCACATTCCTAAAAGCCGAGCACATGTATCAAAACGATCAGTTGCTTCAATAAAATCCATCTGTCGTTAAACGAACGCACTCAGAATGAAGGATAGCGCTGCAACCCTTTATGTTCGCCGATATCGCCGGATCAATTACGATTTCGTCGAACTTCGTCAGACTGCCTGCCTTATCCCGATGCTGCGATCTACAACCGTCGTTATACCAGAGAACTCGATCGTTTCAATCACTATATTTATTTCCTGATATTGCGACGCTGTGAAAATCTGACTTTGATACTTTGATAGTTCGATCCGCGTCGATAATAATATATTAAAAATTATTTTAAACATTTCTGTATTTCTATATAATTGTTTTGTTAATACTCATCTATGTACGTATATTTAAATATAAAAATTTTTCAATATTTATTCATCAAATGTTTAAATGTATTCGTAATTTCTAATGTACTTAATAGTCTTCGAATTCATATTCGACCATCCGCGTAATCGGATCATTCGATAATACCGACACAGGTGACACACCGTACTAGAATATTTACTATTACGTAAGTACGTATATATATTTTTTTTTTTTTTTTATTTGATACCGATACTAAGTAGCGATGTGCATCTCTTATTCTGATATAGCAACCCTATTCACAAACTATATAAAATAGCAGCGCGTGCAGTGGTGCACGCCTACTACGAGGGTTTGCGTGTGCGCGCACGCACGGTCAATACATCCCCGGCGGCTTCTGGAGCGCGCGCCCGAGCGCGGATATAAAACGCTTCTGCACCGAGAGATAAGCGTATCGAGATAAAACCGCACAATATCATTGGTCGGAGGTCTCTCGCGACCCTTCCACCTCACCGTGGCACCTTCCTATCCGCGCGCGCCGGCCGCACACTTACGTATTGGCATCCGTCGGTGCTGCACGTAAGTATGTTCACATCGTGATGATGTGCATCACGTACAACGTATACGATACTACGCGCATTCCCGCGAATATGCGGTAATGTGAAGAATTGTGTATGGTACGTGTGAGTTGAGAAAGAAAATTTCAAGATACGTATCTTCACATGAATAAGCAACAAGGATAAGAGACCTCGAAAGTTCTACATATATAATTTCATCTTACATCATCCGTAATCATTTCATGTCAGACATCTCGCGCGGTTCAACGAACACAGGAGATAACAAAGGTCACACGCGAATACTCGAACCGACGAGAGAAAAGAGAGGTGAAAGAGAGACACGTAAGAACGAGATAGAGACTAGCCTCGGCGATATAGCAAGCGGATACCGCTCGCGCGCTGCAGTTGCATCCCTCTCGCTCCGCCGCATCCTATATATCTATAACCGTGTCTTCCTCTTCTCTCGGTTCTCTTTCTTCGTCAGACGTGCCGCGCGCGCTACACGGAGTTAGTGCGCCAAGTGTGTTGGTAAAGGACTCGATCCGCGGTCCTGAGTTCGATGCCACGGCACACACTACGAGAGGAGAGGGAACATTATAGCAAGACGGAGAGGGATGGAGTGAGACAGAGGGGGGAAAACATGTTGAGCGAGCAAGAAAGAGCGAGAGAATGAGTATCGCGGGTACCGCCCCCTTTTTTAAACCACGCCTACTCTCGATATAATATTATATCCACCTCTACCACCTCCTGTGTGTGTCGCCGTCTCTTTCCCACCGCTGCCGACTGTACACGCGCACCAATAGATACGTTTATGTAGGACGCACACATAGAGCACACGCACGATACAATGCGCGTATTTGTCACGATAGCTCGCGCGCCAATTCTCCCCTCCATTCTTATAATCTTCTTCCTCTAGCGCCAAATCGTGCTCTAGCTGGCAGCTTCCCCTTCAATAGTTGACCCCTCTCGAGAGTCACGGCTCTCTATTCGCCGAGTGTCTTTTTTTCTAATATCATTAATCACATCCGCAGCGCCTATGAACGTTTATAACGTTCTGCAGTGTCTTAAACGCGGATAGCTCAGAACGGTTAAGCCCAATTAAGACGAAGCTAAAGCGGCGTTTAGCCTTGAATGAAACGGATACCGCACTGAGTGCCGAGATCGTGTCTATTTTGCAGCCGGCAAAATTCGATCATTCGAATGATTAGCACTCGATTATTTCAAATAATACTCGATCGTTCGAATGATTACTCGATTACGTTATATACAATTCGATCATTCGAGATAACTCGCGCAAGCTTCGATCTTCGACCGTGGATTTTTATATTTATTGTTTAATCATCGCGTGGAAATAACTAATAAAAATTTTACCTAGTTTTTTTTTTATATTTTCGCGAAGTGCATTTTCAGATTTCAACTTCTTCCTTCTTGCCTTTTTTCAATTATATCTTAAAATGTGATGCTCCGAGAAACATCCGGCGAGAAGGGAAGTCTCTTGTCTCTTAAAACGCGTACAACACTGCAATCGATACGTGCTTTCGGAAGCGCTCTCTCGCTTACCGAACGATTGGGCACGTACATATTAATCCGGCAGTCAGGCAGGAAACACGTAATTCGACGTTCTTACCGCAGTGTCATCTGTCCGTGGCAGCGTTTTACGTAACCCGGCGACTTCGACGCGATCTCGACACGACGGACGTCCCCCTTTTTTTTTTCTTTTACTCACGATCGTTCCGGAGAACGCGTGTCGGTGCTCATTTTTAACGCACCTACGATAAGAACGCGGCAATAAATTCCCAGGACGTGTATTAGTATTCCACCTGGTCGGCGATCGACCGATTCGCGGAATGAGTGATTTTCCGCGATTAGCATTTTCGTGCGCTAAGTAATTCGACGTGTCTGCTCGCCGGCTCTTATCGCGTCCATTATCTCATTGATTCTCGATCAATAAAGAATGAGATTTATTTGTGATAAATAAATGTGAAATATTTCCATGCTCACTCAATTTTCTACCTCGAAGAGTCTTTGATGTTCACACGTGCAAGATCTTTTAAATGTTTTTGTGATCTTTTAATATTTTTTCATTAAGAAAATGTTATAAGAATAAATAT